>NW_005841895.1:1981153-1990372 GCF_000455745.1 Alligator sinensis | reverse complement strand
GCATTCCTGAGAAAAGTGTTGGAAAGGATAGTAAACCTCATGCTTCAGGGTTTAAGCCAATCTCTATTAGAGATCAGGATGAAACTTCATGTAGCAGGCCAATGATCACACATCACTTATTTTCTCCTCAAGGATCTGGTGTTGGTCATCATGCAAAGCAAGATACTGGACCAGGTGGATCATATCTGATCCTTTAGGACAATTTCTTTGTTTCTAGGATTAAAGAGGTGATACAATTGGGTGGTGATATACCGCATATTACCATTCCTTTCTGTTTTGTGTCTGCACAGAATGTAGTACAGGGGGGTTCTGGCCAACGCCTAGGACTTCTGTACACCTGGGCTGGATCCAGATGTGCAGGCACTTGAGGTTTCTGGCACTGCAAACCTCTTTGCAGCACCACAAACCACACAAGTTGCACATTAATCAGTGCTTGGTGCTGCTAATTTGTAGAACTGGAGCAAAAATTGCTGCTGGGTTTTCCTGGTAGCGAAAAAAAAAACAGAAAAAAGTGGTGCAAACCACACCGCACTGGGACAAATGCAGAGACGGGGCAGCAGGCAGCCCAGCGATGCCTGCCCCTCTATCTCCACACACTGAAGAGCCCCCCACGCTGAGGCACACTGTGCCCCAGCCAGCCACGGAGCCGGCTGCCAGCTCCCCCATCTCATGGCACACTGCGTCCCAGCTAGCTGCTCTGTGGCAGTGGGGCACATGGGCAGGGGCATGCAGTAGGGCACGAAGTAGTGGCACAAATTTAGCTGCTACTATTTGTGCTGCTGTAAAGACATGCCTCAACTCATGTGGACCTCACCGAGGAGTGCAAATAAACAGTAATCTCTTTCTTTGGTATGGCTGCCTTGGTAGTTTCACTTTACAGCTACTCATGGGAGGCACTGTGAGAAGGGAGTAATAAATACCCAAAGAAGAGAAAAGACCAATTAGATCACCCTGTCTAATTGTTCTGTGTCCCTAAGCATCCCTACCATATAGGGTATGGATAAAGTCCTTAGGGTCCTATTAATCAGAATTCCAGTGGATTTAACTAGGGCCATGGTGCAGGTGCTGTGCTGCTGAATGAACCTTCCTCTTGCATTATTTATGTTTACTCTGATCTGCAAAAACTGCGTAAAAATATTTTACACGGTTTTTAAACTCATAAATATAATGAATCTGAGGCAATTTGGCAAATCAGTTTTATGGCTGGAGGCCCAACTTGGATATCTGCACACTTAGTTAAACTCAATCTTGCTGAGGCATCTTTCTGCTAGCAACGAGTCTGTCACTTTGAGCCAATAGATCATGGTGACACACCACTCTCTTGGGGTGTTAAGAATGCATGTTTCTTTTTAGTCGGCCATTACTTCACTTCCTGCCATCCATCTCCCTCGAGATTTTCTTTGCCCATTTTTTAATTCCTCTTGCAAAGCTGTATCTGTGCAAAACGACATGTGTCAGTATGCTGTGTACTTTATTTACCAGCTGTGAGTGTCACACTTAAATCAGGACTTGCAGCAGCTTTGAGGCAGACTGAATTTGAACTCTGATTCCCTGTCTTTGTTCATCATGCATCACTGACTGTGCCTACAAAACTGGATGTGCATTTTGGGTGTGCACAGCCCTCCTTAGGGTGAGCCAACAGCAGTATGGTCAGCCCTGAATGATTAAAGAGCCAGCCAGATTCCTAAAAAAAAAAAATCACAACAGTGCCTCAAAAATCATGAGGATTTACAGAAATGAATCATTTGTATTTTACTTGTTGATGGAAAAATATTTTTGCCCTGGGCTTGAGGTCTTTTGGATTCACTCAAAAGCCCCTTTTTCTGTTTTTAATTTGCAACCAGAAAGGATTAAAACTTACCTTAAAAAAAAAAAAAAAAAAAAAAAAAAAAGCTCAGATTCTCCTATAATCACAGAAGCTGGGACTTTACCTAAAGCATCACACGTCATGAGCCTTGCAATTAAATAGTAAGAGTTGGCTGCGCAGTGCAAGCTGGCCGATGTACACATGCAAGTAGTGGCTGTGTGCGCCAAATAGGAACATAGCCACTTCTACAGACTCAGTCAGCTGTCCATACCACAGTAGGCTCCCCAAATCCAGAGCCAGAAGTGAATCTCTGGTCCAAGTATTGCTAATGAATTAAGATGAATTATTTCTTGTGTTCTCTTAAATATGCCTCTATAGAATTTCCATAAAATTTAGTAAACGCCTCATGTAATTAAAAGCATTGTTCATTTTAGAAAATTAAATTAGTGGTTCTTGCAGGAGGGGTTCCAAGCATGTGGAGTGGAAAAGGCTAATGACGCATTCATCCTGAAGCCAGATCCACAGCAAGGATAAGTTGGATCTGCTTAAACACAAAGGCTAGGGACAGATATTCAAAAAGCCTGAGTCAGAATTACCTAAGTTACGTGGTTTTCTATAAGCAACATAGCTTAGATCAGCAGCGAACAGAACACAAATTCACCCTTTGGTGTGGGGTGCAAAGCTTAGACCAGGTTCTGCCATTTTTAAACCAGTCTATGTGTGCCAAACTTCTATTCTGTTACAGGTATAGTCCAGCTTTCAATCACTTATGCCAGTAAAAGTGTAATGACAATACCTGGCCATAGGCTCCGACTCAGGGTGCCTCAAGGAACGAATGAAGGATGGAAACATTTAGCCTGGAACAAATTCCACTATCCTAAAGCTATGGAATAAATTCGCAGGATGAGAAATGGAAGCCCCATTGCTCAAGACATGTACGAACAGACAGATGGGCAAAAGTGGCATTCTCCAAAAATAACAGGCATTCACAAACTTTGGTGCTACTCTCACATAATCAGCAGCATAATAGGTAATAATAATGAACCAGTTTAATTTATGCTGGTAAAAATCAAGAGTGGACCCATGGCGAAATCGGAAATCAGTGGCCACATACATGTCTAACAGTACCAGTACCCCTACCAATCTGCATTGAGGAATTTTCCCATGCTTCAAGTACCATCTGTACCTATTTAGCTCTTTAGCTATTTCTGATTTATTCCCTGTGATGCTTTTATTCCAGATTTGCTCATTAAACTAATTTGAAATAAAGTATCCTTTCCCCAGAATTAGAGCATTTCACAAGGAATTAAAACAATAGCAATTTTAATATAGGTTCATACCTAGCTTAATCTGAATTAACTCCCCTGTTTACTGACATAATAATGAAGAAAAAGTTTTCCTCATTGGAGCTCCAAGGAACAATTCCCTAAATAGATTTTTACTTTACATTTATCAGTTCTTCCTCTCTTTCACGAGGGAAACTTCATACGTTATTTTGATATCTGAAGTGGCCAGTAATTAAATAAACTATGTATTAGACACCAATTTCCTCTTCCTCTCAAATAAGAAATGCTGTTGAAGGTAACAGGAACTGCACAGGAATGTCACTGGTAGAAAAGACCCCTAAATATTGAGGGCCTGATCCTCCCCTTGCTTATACAGTACAGGTCTGAGCCCTATGTACCTAAGGGGTTACCTTCTCCCTTATGCCCAAGGAGATCCCTAAGGTCAGCCGAGAGCAGCTTCCTGCAAGTACTATCAGTGCCCCAAGTTTGCTTTGTGAAAACACAGGTCCTCAGCTCTGAAACTTCTTTACCCAGTGCTTGAGCCTGGACATCTTCTGGAAGGGCCCTAAGACCTTCTTATTGGGCAGGTATTACAGAAGTTAGGTAAGTGGGATTTTTATATTTTATATTTTGTATTTTATATTTTATTTTAGTACTCTACTTGCATTTATGAATTATATTTTCTCTTACTGAAAGCCACCCTGACCTTTTGTGGGGAAAGGCAGAACAATATGCAGCGCAGAATCCTCCTTGGTGATTGTTGCTTTTTTATACTGCACTTTAGGGGCAGTTCTGAGTGGGCTGGAGAGGAAGGAGATATTATCCACTTGCTGTGGGTTGATGGGTCTCAATGTGTTCTGGCCAAAGCCCTTCCTTCATCGTGAAGGGGCTGAATTGAAGAAACCCAGGAAAGATTCTACATTCAGAGCGAGTGCGAGGGGGAATACTGATTTGATTGTAAGCAACTAGAGGCAGGGACTGTGTCTCTGTCTGTGTTCATATAGTACGGACTATACTGACTACCTGAAGAAACAGTAACATGTAATAAGGTGGACAGCCAGCAAGCATCTTATGCATGGCTGACCCTATGAGTACTGAAAGCTGCATTAGCATTCAAAGTCCAAGACACTCAATCCTCATTTCATTATTACTCACATTTAGTTCACACAAATGCTCTCTTGTACAGCCTGTCTCAGAAAATCAGAGTTCAGGAGTCTGTATAAAGTGAGTAGGTGGATGTGCCACTTCTGCATCAGGTTTTTCTTTCATTATGTCACTTTGGGGTAATGTCCTGTAAAATGACGACACATGACTAAGTCTTGCAACCCTCAGGCAATGACTTTACTTCCTCTGTAACATGGCTGTAGGGCTTGATTCTTTTTTTTTTTTAAAAATTAACTTTAGGAAGTCTCCCAAGGCCAGGTTCTTTTTAATTTCATACCTTGCTCAAAATCAGAAATGATTTCTCAGCCATTTAAAATCTGCAAGAAGACCTGTGGCTCAGACTCAAATTGTAACTTGGAAAGGTTTGCTTGGAACAAAGTCTTCAAATGTATTTAGTATATGAAAAATTATTTTCTAAAAAAACCACACAAGTTGTTCTATTTCACCTAATTCTCAGTATTGATTTCTGTAGCATCATCCTCTTCTTTTTCTTCTTTTAATGAATTTCTATTTCTTCCACATGCCCACAAAAAGCTGTTTCTTTTACAAAATAGACACAAAGAAGTTTTCTTTCCCAATCAGTAATTTAGTTTTCTTTTGTAATTGTAAAAAGAAACCCCTCAAAAATCAATATATCATTGCCAAGTCATACACAAACAGGGAATGGAGCAAGCTTAGTAAATAAAGGAAATTGCAATTTTTTTCCCTTCTTTGGTCAGTCTTTAGTATACTCAAGGTGACTACCAATCTCTTCCACACTTTTGTTTTTTCAAGCAAAATAAAAGTTTTGAACTGAGGCATGAAAAGAAAAGTTAGAAAAGTTAGTTTTTGAAGTCAAAATTCCTCCTGTCCTAAATTACAACCTAAACAACCCCCACCCCCAAAGTGATTGGCTCCTCAAGGTAATTTGACCTCTCTTAATTAACTGCTGGAGAGATAACGATTGCTTCTGCTAAAGTTGTCACAGCACACCAGGGTTAGGAGCTAAAAAAGTCTTGAGAAAAAGAAAGTTAACTTTTCAGCTAGGGACTAATCCTTAGCTATGTTTTGCTCTCATAATGTGCAAGTTGAAATTAAGTTATGCTTCTAAATATAACAAGATGGAGCCTTTTTGTAGCATCTGGAGTCCAGTGAATAATCACTTTAATTAAAATGAATAAGAGGTCATGGAAGGGGTGAGCTTTCAAAAGGCCTGGGGCACAAGTGTCATTTGCAAACTTTACATGGAGATTTTTGGACCTGCAAAAATGAACTGGGCGTACAAATCTAAACAGAGGGAGGTTCTCTCTACCTGGTTTTTAGCCACACGTAGGAAGAGGTTCAGCCACTGCGATTTGAACCAGAAATTTTATTGCAGGCATAAATCTTGTGTATACAAATGGCACTTAAAAAAAAAAAGCCAACATGTAGTCATAAATAGCTGGTCTTTTATTACATTCTGTACCCAAGAGCGATAAAGTCGCATGTCCCTTTCATGGATAAGGTCTCTGCCTGAAGATTTTGGTCATTGAGAAATGAACATAAAGACAATGACTTAATGGGGTCCTATGCACCTATCTCTGTGCTTTGAAGGGGTCCTAACTCTCTGGATATAAATGAGATGGGAAGTACAAATGTTTGGGAGAGGATAAATTCAACCAAACTCCAAACCCTAGGATCCAGAGCAGTGACTCTGAACCAAGGTGCCCTGGCACCCTGAGGTGCCTTTAGAGCCTTTCAGACTGCTGCAGGGTGCTGTACAATGTTAGCACTGTTAGGTATGCAAATATGATTCACAGGATAAACCCAGAGATTTCCAATAGGAATCCGTAGCTGTGGTCTGTCTGAGTTCTTTGCAAAAGAAGAATTGCTCTTTTTTTTTCTGTAGTCAAAAAGAATGAAAACTAACAGCTGACGTTTTCCAAGGGGTACCTCGAGTCTATCCAAGAGTGCGTAGAATCGAAAAAGTTTGAGAACCACTGGCATAGAGTAACTCTTGAGAGGTCTTTTGATATCATTTGGGAGATTTCCTGGTAATGCGACTCTGGTAGAGCTCTCCTGTCTTAGGTTTAATGGAGCAGAGCACTAATGCAGAAACAAAAGGTCAGCATGTGAGGAGCTCCTGCCTCCAGAATATTTCCTGACAACCACAGGTTTACTGGTGCCACCCTTGACTTCTTCCTTCCCTGGGCAATCAGCCCCCCGCCCCTACCTTACCAGCAGAAATCACCATTTTTCTTGTAATGTTTTACAGTTGGGCAGTACTCAATCAACCCCATGCATAGACTGTATTTTTTAAAATTCCCCCTCCAGATTGCTGGGCCAGTGGGTCACTGATATACAAGGGGAAGGGTGGGAATGAAGTCCCCCCCTACTCTGGTCTTCCCAGCTGGGGGGCCCGGGCCTTGGGCAGGTGGGGGGGGGGGGTCCTCTGTCCCCACTCATCCAGGCTGGCTCCATAGAAAGAAGGATTGGGCCCCACTGCCTGGCACAAGCCCCCAAGACTACCCTGTGCATCCTACTGCTGCAGCCACTGGGCTCTGGAGGGATGCCATGGGCAGCCCAGGAGGCTCGAGATGGGCAGCAAGGACAGGAGTGCTCCATACAGGGAAGGATCAGGCTCCGTTGCCCAATGCAAGCCTCCTGGGCCAGCTGGCAAGTTTTGCCAGCTGTCGCTGTTGCTGATCTCTGAAGGGATATGCTGGGCAGCCCAGGAGGCTTGCATCAGGCAACAGAGCCCAGTCCTTCCCAGTATGGTAAGTGCCTGTCCCTGCCACTGCCCAGTGCAAGCCCCCCAAGGCCACACGACCCTCTGGAGCCTGGCACCAGGAGTAGCTGACGAGACACGCCATGTAGTCCAGAGGTGTATACTGGGCGGCAGGGATAGGAGTGCTCCGTAAAATGACAGGGAGGAAGCCCCCTGCCATGCAACCCCGTACTGGCTTGGAGCTGGGGCCATGTGACAGGGGGCTTCATTCCCCCCTCCCCCCTGCAGGTCCAAGGCAGAGACTTGCAGGAGGCAGGATTATGCACCCAGACCAGTCTGTGGGGTCGGGGGGAAGACCTTCGTGGCCTGACCCCCTATCCTCTGCAGCTGGGCAGACCCCAGCTTGTGGGAGGGGGGAGTCCAGGGCAGACAGGGAGCTCCTTTCCCCTGCCTCCCCTACCCTGCTCTGCTCTGTGACAGCCCGAGGCAGGGCCAGCCCATCTGGCTGGAACAGAGGAGCACTGGCAGTGGCTAGCCAGGCAGCTCACAGAGGCTGCTGGGATACCGGTGGATTGTGACCTAAATTGAGTCGAGAGGGGACCTGGGACAGAAGTTCCATAGACTGGTTTAACAGGAATCAGTTAATCTGATACCACATCCATCCAGGTTTATCTTAAACCAGATTTGGCTATTTTGAAAACGTTTTATGTGTGCTGAACTTCCGTTCTATTACAGATTTAAACCAGCTATACCAGTTTATGTGCAACTTCTGTCCCAAGCCCTCCAGGCAATATATAATAATAGTTGGCCTAATCCTAATTTTCTCTCACAATTTTTACCCCCACAAATATAGTGACCATTCATCTGGATAAGAAAATTAGGATTTGGTCCATTATTAATAATAAATTAATCGTTACTACCAGTTATTAGTTGTTGTTGGTATTTTTTAGCTATTGAGTGCATAGGAAAATCCAGTAGCTAGCAACAAAATGAATTTCTAATGCTATTTAACTGATTGCCACACACTATTATGGTAAACACATGCTTGATTGTTTAATTTCTTTTGCACTGGTCTCTGGCATCATGGGTTGATTTATTCATGGTTTTTTCATTCCTGAAAACTATATAAACATTATGACTCAGAAAAAATAAATAAATCAGGAGCTAGTTATTTCTGGAGGGTCAGGTTACCTTTAAATACAGGTGACATTAAGTGCTAAATGATCAGTGAAGGGGTGTGGGGAATTATAAGCATGAAGCTCCTGGTGTTATCTTCTAATAATTGGAATTCCAGCTAGGTGGGACCTCCTGCTTTTGCTAAGTTAGTGTTTCTTTGGGGTCTCTCCCTCTCTGTTGCTGCAGCTAATCAAGAGTTTACAAGTTCTGACAGAATGGCTTAAGGGGCAATAGACTGGCTGTGTCCACTTTATTTGGCTTCTTGTGATTTTTTGCTTTAAAAACCTCATCCCTTCCTTGTTACAGCTGCCCCTGAGCTGGAATATTCAGCTTTGAATCTATGGGTCCATGGTTTTGGTTTGGCCTATTACAGGTCAGTCTCCAGATGCAGATGCACACTTCTACAGTGCACCAGTATCTGTGTCACCTCTGCTTTATAGGAAATTGAGAATAGAGATTAGTTTTGAAATTCCAGACCTACGTGTAAATGTTAGTCACGGATCACTAAAAGTAACTTGGAGAAAAGCTAGCTTTTGTGGGGGAAGGGGCAGGGGGCAAGATATAAGGTCAGCCTCAACCTTATCCTAAAGGCTAGGGACAGAAATTACACATAAACTTGTATAAATGACTGGAAACTGGTTCAAATCTGTAACACAACAGAAGTTCAGTGCACATAAACCACTTTCAAAATGGCTGAAACTGGTTTAAGATAAACCTGGATGGATGTAGTATCAGACTTTACTGATTTAAGTTAAATCAGTTTATTGAATTTCTGTGCCAGATCCCCTCCAGATTCAAGATAAACTCTCAGTCCCCCAGCACCCCAGGATGCTTTGCACCTTTCGTGCAACCCCTCATCCCCCTTGTCCCCCCATCCTCCCCTTGCGGGGTGGGCGGGCTAGCCTTGGCCCAAGCTGCCTGCTCCAGCTGAGCAGGGAGGTATGCTCTAGCACCCCCAGCTTCTGGCCTGGGCCACTGTAGGCATATGGCTGCATTTCCAGAATCAAAAGTGAATGTCTGATCACTTGCTTATTGGTTCAATCTACACAGAACAACCCAGCTCCAGTTTAGCATGAACTGGGTGGCTTCAGCAGCGTGTC
>NW_005841895.1:1967039-1981136 GCF_000455745.1 Alligator sinensis | reverse complement strand
TTCTCCCCAGCCCCCAGTCCCCCAGCCGCAGCACAGGAGCAGCTGGAAGCTGCCCAGCCCCAGCTTCGTTTCCCATGGGTTGGAAGCTGCACCTGTACTGTAGCCGGGGTGCAGGGCATGGGAAAAAGAAGCAGCAATGTAGATACAGCTTCCAGCTGCCTGGCCTCAGCAGAGCTCCTTGCTGCTCAGCCCAGCACAGGCAGGGGCAAAGGCAAAGCCTTCTGGCTCCACAGCCAGATCCACTGGGTCTGCATGCTGGATCCAACCCACGGGCCATATGTTGGCACTGAGCAGTTAAAGTTTTGTCGCTGGCTCTGCCCAGGCTTCCTATGGGACCTTAAGAAAATTACTTTGCTTCAGCCCCCAGTTTACCTGTCCCTGCCACATGCCCATATTGAAACTTAAACCATCCTTTAGTGTTCATGCAGCACATAGAGATCCTTCAGTCAGAGGGATGGCAGAACTGGAGCTGCATTCCTCTCACAGGCCACTTCACAAGAGTTGCTTGCCTGCAAAAGGACATCGCTGTGCCCAGTTCAGTCCATTTTCTTCTTCCCTAGGAGTCTTTAAGCCGGGCAGAACAGCTCCCTTCTCTGTATGAGGGGACTTTGAGGTTTCACATGCACTGGAATGGGTTAGGACCAAGGTACAGACGGCATAGAAGTGGCTTGACATCACTTTTGAACCCCATGCTTGCCCACACCAGGCAGAAGGGCAAAGCATTTGAGTTACAATGTTGATATTATCATTTGAAATAGCATTATTGGGGATAAACATTACTGAACGCTCTGTACTCTCTGTCAGATGCTTGGTCCGAGATTTGTTTTTCAAACTACTCTATAAATGTTTCCTCCTTTTTACACATGCGATTATTTTGATAAGCCTATTTATGGTGTGACCTACTTAGGCAGATCTCTGGTGCTCTGGCCTCACAGCATTGCAAAGACTAAATGCCACAAACAGGAAAAAGATATAATATGAAAAAAATGTTTTTCAATCTTTTGTCCTTTACATGTTGAAAGGTGTCAAGCACTGAACTTTATGCCACCCAGTACTGGGTGTATTGTTCCACCAACTGCCCTTTTCAGATGCAAATGGATAGCAAAGCTATGTCAGGGAAAGGAATTCTTGGCTTAAACTGTGGCTCTTTGCTTATGTCCTACAATAAAACATGAGACCTATTAGTCCATACTAGGACTTGTAATTGCATTGAAAACTCTTTTCAAACACACTTACAGCCTAATATGGCTGTATCATGGTTTCAGTTCACACCCAGCCTGGTTAAAATCATATTACAATGGTGTTAAGAAGCCATGCTATTCATTTGCAAAGGGATAGTGCAGTTTCTGGTGGTGCAATTGTCTAAAAAAAATCCCTCTCTGCAAGAGGCATTGAAACTATGCTAAAACACTGCTGGCTACAGCCATGTTGGGAAGCATGATCAACAAAGGACTAGTGATTTGTGCCATTCACTCTCTGAAATACAGCTTCTCCAGAGGGTTCAAAGTTGGTTTCCCACATATAACTATACCCTTTCTACACTGTAAATGTGACCCAGTCAGGGTACAGGTCACAAATGAATTGCCCCTTAATCTTTTTAAGTGTGTAGTTACAATGTGTGGTATTGACTGGAACTTAACTCTACCTACCTGGGCTAAAGTTCAAGGTGTTTTTAATCAGGGGTAATCGTTACAACTAAAGCCGGTTGAAATGTGTGATTTTGTATGTGTGTAAAAATGTGGTCCTGTTTTCACTGAATCCTAAAAAAAAATAAAAATGGTTAGCTCTTGTTGCTCATAAATTCTCTGAAAGGGGTCTATGAGTTGGGAAGATGGGGTCCGAATATATTTGTTTTCAGAATCATACTAGGCAATGCATTTGGAAAATAGCTGTAACTAACACGCCTCTCAATCCATTTGCCTTAACTAACTAGTTTTCCCCAAGCCCTCCCCTGCCCCCTATTTTTTCCCTAAAATGTTGTATTATTCCCGCAATCCTGAAAGCGTTCCTATGAACAAAAAACCATTTGCCACCAAGATTTTTACAGTTATGTCATCTATATCTGCTTTGACTAGGTGAGTTCCTGCCCCAAAGAGCTTACAGTCTAAGTTTATAAGAAGACAACAGATGGATACAACAGAAAGCCAGAGGACTGCATGGTAACAGTGATACCATTATGATTAGTGCAATAAATGGCAGTCACATAACATACCAGCTGCCTCACCATTGTTAAGTGTTTTGTGGGCATAATGGCGGAGGGAGATTTTGAGAGAGGTTCAAAGGAAGATAATATGGCAGCTTTGTGAAAAAGGGCTCCCGCTGTTCCTAACACGAATGGAGCTTCGCCACTGGGAATGTAGGAAAGGGACTGCTGAAGACATCATTAATGTGGCCCAAACGGAAAGAACCTTAACCCCTTTCTGTCCCTAGCTGACCAACCTGCTTGAAAACTGAATTCTGGCCCCAGCAAAGCATAGTTTGATCATCCAATGTGAAGGGCATGAGATCTGGGTAACCAGGCTTTCAAGGCGGTTAGGGAGAGCCATTGACTGGGCAAACGGCATGGAGTCAGAAGGAGGTTTATTGGCCAAAATTGTGTATAAACTATGGCTGACACAGTTTTTAAATCAACTTGTTAGGTCTTTGAGATTAGACTGATATCCCAAATCTCCTTTAAATCTGGTAATGCCCACTTCCAATGAATTAGTCCACCAACTCCTGCTTCAGTTTTATAGTGTTTACACCACCAACCCCTTAAGAGTTATGCTGACTGGATATCAATTAGCACTGACTTGTGTTTCAGCCCTGCTGGGACACAACTGTGTTTTCACAGGGCCAAAAAACATAGTGATGTTTAGGTAGCCTGGTGACAAGTAGTTTGAAAAGTCTATTATTTCCCACTGAAGGCACATTAATGTCAGCAGAAATGCCTTTCAGAGCATCTGTTTTGCTAGCAGTCTGCAAAAAAGATAAATCTTCTAAGGATAAAATCTGTGAAATCTATGATAAAAACTTTGGTGCTAACCAGCAACAATTCTTATATTGCATGTTAGATTCCTCTCTTACAGAATAACTTTTTAGTCAAATTACACATAATAAATCAGCAGAAATGCTGGTCAGTCCCAAAGAGCATTCATTCTTCCCAGCTAATAACAATTATCCGGACCTAAATGACATAGCCTTTTAGAGTTCTGTCAGGACACATTATACCTTACTCAATGAGCCTTATCTACATTGGCAAAAATAGGCTTGTATTTTACCACTGTTTCAACACCATTCTGGTAGGTTCAAAGCTTCACAATCACAGTGGTAAAATATCTGATCTAGGACTTGTCTGGAGGAGAGATTTACAGCAATTATGATACCAGTACAATTGAACTGCTATACTGCAGGTAGCGTCCCAATCTCCCTGGTCCATTTGGGTGGCATAGTAATGAAACAGTTAATGTGTCTTACTGTAGCTCCAGAGGTATGAGTTTGAGCTTTGCTCTGAATTCATGCCAAAAACTGTCCCAGTCAGAGCCAGCTGTGCTTGGTCATTACTGCTGGGGAGTCCAAGGCAGAGAAAGTAGTTAACCATGTTAGTCTGACATCCAGTAGAAGGCACCTTATCCATCTACTTTGGTTAGTCTATAAATAGACAGACAGACAGACAGACAGGCCGCATCTAGATGAGATGCTGACTGTGTAATAGCTCATTACTACTGCACAGTAGCGTCACATGCATGAAGCGTGATGCAATGCTACTGTGCAGTAGTAACAAGCTACTGCAGCCAGCATCACCAAGAGGCCATGCGGGGTTGCTGTGCAGTGACTGAAGACAGAGACAGCTGAGCCTAGTATGGGTTTATACTGTGCGTCTCGTGTAGATGCAGCCACAAAACACAAGCTTTCATGAGCTAAAGCTCACTTCATCACGTGCTATGGAAGGACTCCAAGGCAGCCAGGTGTGGTGCTAGCCACTAGGCCTGTGCAAAGCAGCTAGTATTCACTTCAGATATGGATTCGGCCAATTCAGGAGACAGTGATTCGATTTGGTGATTTGAATCACTGTCCCAAATCAATTCGGCTGAATCTGATTTGGAAATTTGACTGCTGCCAAATCTCCAAATCACCCAGGCCCATCCCCGGCCCGCTCTCCCAAACTGGCTGTGGCTGCCTTGCCCACCCCAGCTCCTGGCACTTGGGGAAAAAAAAGCCCTAACTCACCGGGTGCTGCCAGGCAGGGGGGAGGGGAGGGGGAAGGCATAATCCCTGCTGCCCCCCACTGCCCCACGCTGTATGGGGGGCTCTGCATGAGCCCTCTGACCCCCCCCCCTTGCTCCCACAGTCCCTCCATGGGTGCCCCCTGCTACCCCGTGCCATGTGGGAGGCTCTTCCATGAGCCCCCCAAAGCCCTGAGGCCACTGCAGGAGCTGGTGAGTCCCAAGGTTTTTCTCAGGTTTTTTTTTTCCTTAAAGGGCCAGAGCTGGGGCAGGCAAGGCAGCCATGGGTGGACTGGGGGAGCAAAGGGGGTGTTGAGGGGCTTGTGGCATAGCCCCCCATGCAGCATGGAGCAGTGGGGGGCAGCAGGCATCACCCCCCTGCCCGGCAGGCTGGGGGAGCAGCCGGGGGTCAGGGGGAGCTGGGGAAGCAGGCAGGGGCTGGTAGGGGTCCCCCCATGGTCCCTTCCTCCTCTCCAGCCCCCCCTCCCGCTACTTACCAGCTCTGAGTCTGGCTGCAGCTCCCTGCTGCAGCCACCGGGCACTTTTCAGCGAAGCTCTTTTCCAAAGATTCAGAGAGTTTCAAATCGATTCAGACCTTTTAAATGGTCCCCTGGTTTGATTTGGATTCGGAGATTCAGCCACTGAATCGGGCCAAATCTTCTCTGAATCAAATCACCACCCGAACCTTCGCACAGCCCTACTAGCCGCACTTTTGTATAATGCAGAAACTGATATGCTTTAACCACAATAGCTCAACGGGCTGCTGTGCTCAGGTTGACCTCAGACTCAGGGTGGGGCGCATCTACACAAGACATTTACTGTGCAGTTGACTAATTAGCTGCACAGTAAACATCTTGGCATCTACACATGCACCCCTATTAGGCCAGAGTAAACTAATTTACTCCACAGCAGGACAGTACTTGTAAATACAAGTACTAACCTGCTGTGGAGTAAAAAACTCCGCAGCAGCATACATGTAGACTGGGTGGGGCAGGAGGGTGCTTCAGTATGGGGGCTGCCTGCTCACTAGCCCCGCACTGAAGCACCCTCGTGTCCCACCCAGCCCCTCCACAGCACGTTGAGCCAAGCGGAGCAGCCCCAGGCTGGCAGGCTAACCTCTTGATCCCCCTGCCAGTCAGGGCTGCTCCAACTTGGATCAGTGTGTTGCACATGAATAAACTCCAGAGTTTATTGCTGCCAGGCATGCGTTCAAATGGTGCACCCAAGAGCAATAAACTCCAGAGCAATAAGCTCCAGAGTTTATTCATGTACATTAATTGCACATGTAGATGTGCCCAGGGAGTTATACTGGTAACTTATGTTGGTAAATTTCCCTGTGTGAACAAGCTCCAATGATCACTTAATTTTGGCTGAGAGATTGTATATTATCAGATAGGGAGTCTGTCTAACACTATTTACCCATACTGGGCTCAGCTGTCTCTACCTTCAGTCACTGATAGCTCACAATCCACATGACAAGCCAGTCTTTCCAGACCTGCCAAATCACTATGGGCCAAATCCTGTTATACCTATTATATGCCTACATGAATGTAGCTGTCTAAATGCAATCCCATTCCCCATTCTCAAGTCCTTGAAACAAAATGATCTCGTCCATGTTTGTAAGGTGCTGTCATCTTAAGTCAAATCCACACAAATGCACCAGGGAGAAGGAGGACATAACAGGTAGAGTAAGCTCTGGCCCGGGCCTTTTTAAATGTTGCATTTAAAAGAGAATATTGAAAATTAGAGCAAAATAATAGGGGACAGGAAAAGTATTTTAGGTTTTTATTAAAGCATTTAAAATCCAGTGTCAGGGCAGATGGGACATACTCATTTCTCATTTTGGAAGTGTGCCTATCAGGAATGGCTCTTCCTGGTAAAGAATGAAAAAAATGAATGTTGAACCAAAGGAAAAAGCCTGTTCATTTTCAAATGCAGGTGTCATAACCATGTTAAATGAGTGCATATCTGTGCATGATAGACTTGTATGCAAAGCCAAGACTAATTTAGTAATATGGGTACCAGCACCTCTGAATCTGCTATCATATTCTCCACATGTTCAACTTTTATTAAAAGGTAAAACAACTCCTGGAAACCCCCCTCCCAAAAAGTCCAAACATACAACCTCAAAAAGGTGAACTGAGTATAAGTAGTACAGAGATGTCTAATGAGGCAGCAGAAAGCCTGGACAGTAGACTAGATAGGTGAGGTGTGAACTGCACCATTCATTTCAATGGAACAGTAACTTGGCTACAGAGCAGTAATTTAAATCATTAAATTTAATAATCTCCTTGGGGTTGTATGTGGTAGTGAGCCATTATAAGCTGACATGCAGGCAAAGGCTGAATTGTGGGAGAAAAGAGATGGTCATATTCTTCAAAGCTTTGCTTACAAAACAAGCTCTAATTGGGTAAAATAAGACACTACTTACAGTAAATTGTGCAGATATTCAAAATAGGATCATACAGCTCTGAGCTCCACTGAGCTCCTGAAGTTTGGCTTGTCCTCTCTGCAGTTTGAATTTGCTTTATTCTGCTGGATTTACCTTTTTGTTGCGAGAAAAATAATATGATAGTATACACCCTAACTGTCACCACTTAAAACACCAAAGGACATTATTAAATTTAATTATTTCAATTATCAGTCTGTAGTCAAGTTAGCGTTCCACTGAAATGAATGGTACAGTTCACACCTCGTCTATCCATTGTCCAGGCTTTCTGCTGACTCGGTAAACATCTCTGTACTACATACACTCAATGTACTTGTTTAAGGTTGTATTTGTGTGTACTTTTTGGCAGGAGGTGTTGGGGGAATTGTTTTGAACATGTGGAAAATATGACAGCAAATTCAGAGGTGCTGGTACCTTGTACCTCTATTACTGAATTAGTCTTGGCCTTGTCTATGGGTCCAGAAATGCACTCACTTAGGAACTAGAATGAGCACAGAATTAAGACATAAGCAGTGAGATCCGGTGGACAAACTACTGAGGCTACATCAATAATAATTAGAATCACAAAGCAGAAAATGTTCTATGCACCAGGCAGATTGGACTCAGAAAATCAGCAAATAAAGAACTAATCTCATGAGCTGAAACAAAAGACTACAACCAAATTACCAGGGGTCAGATCTGGCATTAGATTGGCAGTTGTCTTCTACTTCAAACTCAAGGTCCCCCACCTTCCCAAGTCACGTGGATGCTTCTGCTAACATGATCAGCCAATATCTAATTAACAAGTTTAACACTTGAATTGTCTTGATTAATTTCAGGGTTAGTGAGTGGGAAAAGTTCATAGTTCAGCCTGAGCACGGTTGCTTGAATTTTCTAGAAGATTCGAACAGGTGGCTCTAGTGCCTATTCAGCTGATTTTCTTCGCATCATAAGGGACAAGGGACAGGAAGGGACCTCCTGGGTTCTCAAGTCAAGCCCCCTCTTCACAGGCAACTGTGTCATATAATCCCTTTCATAATGGATTGGGAGTTTCGGAAGCCCCAGGCTGAAGAGTCTGGGAGGTATGATACTTGCCTGTGGTGGCGCTACACAGACTTGAACGACTGTGTTCGCCAGATTTAGTGTCTAAAATCTAAATCTTTACAAAAAGGCTAGAAACCATTTTAAGAAGAGTTATTGGAACAATTCATTAATAAATTAAGGCTGAACACATGGTGGCCATTTGGTGATGGGCAAGCTGATTTGTCTGCATTGACCATTAAATTAGATTTCAGGATCATGTCATCTAATTAAATATTTCACAGACATATTGAAACATGGCATAGTCATATAATGGGGAAGAGGCCCTACAATGAAAGCCCTTCTGTTTTATTACCAATTTGGTAGCAAATTTACCCTGGGAATCAGTGAGTCATGTAGCTTCTACTCCATACCTTTCCCAACCTTTCTGATGAAGTAAGTTTGTGAGGTTGTAATTAAGAAAGACCCAGTCCTGCGAGGTGTCATGTTCATTATCAATGGCATGAAATAATGAAGGCAACCTTATTCATGGCATGTTATCATTTTGCCTTCAATCTCACCATCAACTCAGATGGAAGAGGTGTTTGAGAATGAAATATAAAGGAAGATATTTTTTTAAAATGTTGGTGATTGTTAAAAAAAACACAGAGGGAAATAGAAGGTGGTTTGGATTTTGGATAAAGCTAAGTCTTACTTTCTCCAAATCACATTCTCTGCCTAATGCAAGATATGGCAAGCGGTGACTCTTCACGTTGTGAGAAATAGAGCTGGTCACAGATCCTCTTGCCTACATGAAATACTTGGGCATTTTAACAAACATCCCCAGATGTGTTTGTTTACCTGCCCAGCCCGCATGCTTCTCATTCCTCCGGATTGTGGAACCAGTTGGAGTGACTTTCAAAATATGACAATTCCTATGCTACTCTTAAGCTTACTTAAATGGAAACCTTAGACCTCTGAAGTTACTCTTTCCTGCTTTCAACATCACGAGTCAAATTCATCCCTGGTGAAATTGCATAGACATCACCAGGAATGAGCATAGCTTGATAGGACTGAGTGAGTATTTCCACATTAGAAGAAAAATAATGCTTTATATGATATGATGAGCTGCATATTTGAATACAGGGGACAATGGAAAGAAAAGAACCAAAGGATAATTAAGACTTTTTAGGCAACAATGGAACATGCATGTTTATCATCCTTCTGGGTTACCTCTCTGTCTCCCCTGTTTGCCTCCCAGCTCCAAAGGGAGATCTGATTTCCAATCCTCTCCTTGACCATCAAGTGGCTGAGTGACATGATCACCACCATTCTGGCCAAGAAAGGTGGGATAACACCATTCCTAAATCACAGCCACAGAGTGGCTCCGCATATGGACATACATTTTCTGCAGCTTTCATATAATAGAGCAGAGTCCTAACTACAAAGCAGCCAAGACATCGCCTATCAAAAAGCATTAACTAATGTAAACAGCTGCTCACATTTAACAACTAGTTATTAATTGATAGCATTTGGGTGATTGTGTTACATTTATTAGGTGATGTGGAAAGAATATGGGGATTTGTTACCAGTAAATACTTGTCAGGTCTTTGATCATTATTACCTTACTTGTTAAATATTTTACCTCCTAAATATTTGAGGTTTTCAGAAGTACCTTGCAGAATCAGCTACCCAAATTTAATTGATATGGCCTCTTTGGAAAATTCCAGCCTGAATATTTTAAAGCCGGAGCATAGAAACTTGATCAGCCAAATTCAGAGGGATACCTATGCTGAGATTTAGGCCTTACACACCAAAGTTGTCCCCCTTTAATTATATTAACCTAGTGAAAATGGGAACATCCCCCTCCTCCCCCGCAAGGGTAGTTAGTTATATGGGTATTAAAGTACTTTAAACTGGCATAGCTAGTCCCATAAGGAAGGGTAAAATTTACACTAATGTAACCAGATGTGTCTATGTGAGACATTTACTATGGAGCTGACCAATTAGTAAAATGTCACTGTCTACACATGCGGTGCTACTAGGCTGGAGTAAACTAATTAACCCTGTCATAACTAATTAACTCTGCTGTACTTGTAAGTACAAGTACTCTCCTACAAGTACACTCCTATTCCAGAGTTATTTACTCTGCAACAATACACGTGTAGATGCTGACAGAGCCAACTGGGGCACAAGGGTGCTTCAATGTGGGGGCTGCCTGCGAGCTAGCCCGGAGTAGGCTGACCCCCTGAGTTCCCTACCAACCAGGACTGCTCTGACCCAGCTCAACATGCTGCAGTCCCAGGAACAATGGTGTGCCCAGGAGCAATTAATTTGGGCACAAACTGCACCGGTTATTCATATACATTAATTTCACATGTAGACATGCCCACTGTTTCTACCCAGAGGCAGTAAAACTTTAAATATATTGGATTTTAAAAAAGCCACCTCACCTACATGTAGTGAAGATGTTATGCCTTCTTCTAGTGCCTTCCTTACATAAGAGCTATCTAGTTAGATTTCCATGTACTTTCTAATACTTACATAGGAAAATTATATAGATACAAGGTAAAGGGTGAATTTATACCACTATGGTTGTACCAGGATAACTAGAAACCCTTTGGTAATCACTTGTGTTCAGGTATGCATGTCTTTTCCACTATAGCTAGTGTCACTAGACAAGTGGGTTAATAAAACATGAAAAAAAACACTTTTATACTGAATAAGAGTGACCACACAAGGGTTTATCTCATAGCTACACTAACAGAGTGGCAGTGGGACAGGGAACCTTCAGGCAAAGATTGTGCCTCAGAGCGGCTGTGCACAAATGAACAACTGTCCTGGAATGAAGCTGCCCTTGTCCTGGAAAGCACCAAGCCTGGATTGGAACCAGGGTAGGGTTTCTAGGTTACAGTAGCTTTACTTTGAATCAGAGGTTGCATCCTGTGGTTGCAACATTATTTTCACTAGGATGTCCTATACATGCACCTATGGCCTATATCAGCTTCAATATAATAGTATAATTATACTGGCATAACTAGTAAAGCTTTCATGTACCGAGCGGTTCTTCTGCATTTGAGGTCCTGTATGCATGAACAGGATATCCTGAGAAAACCCCGGCTGCTCTAAGAACCGCTGCTCCATGACACGACCCCCTGAGTCCTAACTCAGGAAAGTTTTACCTAATTCCAGGCCAGGATAACCTCTTCCCAAGGCAGTTTCTTTCTGTGAAAGCTGTTTGTTTGCATGTAGTTGCCCTGAAGCAGTTACTTCCAAGCTTCTATCTTCAAGGTTCCCTGTCTAGAGGCAACTATTAGTGCAGCAGTGACCTAAATCTCATGTCTTGAGTCTTCTCTTGATCAACTGGTACAATATTCAATACCATTTACCCTGGCTTACACTGAATGCAACGTTGTGCTCAGCATCATGTCAGCTAACTTCAGTGTCCCCAGGCAGGTTCAAACAAGATAAAGTTTTGTAGCAAAGAGCGTCTAACCAGTAACACCACCTCTCCTGAATTCTGCTTCCTAATATTTGTAACTCTCCTTCTCCCACTTGCTGTCTCCCACTGAATGCCAATTGCCAATAAACAATGAGCTCTGCCTCTCCTTTTCCTTTTGATATTTCAGAAAAAACTAATATTTCACCATAACCCTGCCCTCTTTTCAGAGGGGTTTGGGTGAAGTCCTGGACTCATAAAATCAGTATCAAAACTCACATAGATTTCAACATGCTAAACGTTTCATGCAGCCTCTTTAAAATGCAATAAAAGCCCCAAACAAGTCCTTCCACATAAACTGACATGTGGCTGTAAAACTGCTTTCATTTTCCTGGCATGTACAATGTTTTTCATAAAGACATTCCATGACTTAGTAGTGTTGTGCCATGTCAATTCTGTGCCGTAAGCCCAAATATAAGGTTATAAGGAATATATCAGATGTAGAAGGATAAGAAAATTCACAATTCTAAATATCTTTATATACACCAATTGATATGAATCGTATTTAGCAGTCTGTTTCCTCAGGACACTTTGCACAGAGAAAACATTTCTTTAAATTGGTTTAACAGCTTGTTAAACAAATAAATATACAGAACTGGGGGCACCATTGGGGGACAAAGTTTCAGGATTGTAATAAATGGTCCAGAAGATGTTCTTCAAAGTAAATTTAAATCCAAGGTAGCCTCTTTTGATTTGATACATGATGATTTATCTGGTTACTACAGTTACTACACAGATAACATGAAAGCAATTATTTGCATCAGGCTCAGGACCAAATGCAACAGTTCCTTTTTTTAGGGGATACACTCCTCACCTGAAGAATCAAAATCTGTTCCCTAAGAGATGTTCTACGTTCTATAACCCTTAAGCGGCTGAATATATAGTTCTGCATAGTTTTTTCCCTGGTTTATAATTATCTTTTACAAAATACTAAATAACTTTCCTGTAAAAGGCACTTGAAGGAAAAACCAAGAGGATAGATCAATAATTAAATCGTGCTGCATTGTTTACCTTGGTGTACAGAACTGAGATTTTTGCATAGCCCTTTCACATTCACACTCATATGCAAATGTTGCAGAGTATTGCTGTAAATATACTTAATACTTTTTTGGGACATTTTGAATGATTAAACTTTGAATGTGAAAAATGATGCACTGCATAACAAAAAGGTCATTTGAAAACTTTTTTTAATGGCTGGAATTATTGTAAAATACCAGGTAAAGTAAAGCAAATGTTCTTGCAGTAATCTATAATATTTGGGTTAAATAGTGTTGTTTCTTTGATATCTTCCATTTCCTATCTATGAAGTGGACATATCTTATCCTAGCATCTGATTCTCTCACTGTCGTTTATAGTGTTGACACCCTTGCAAAAGTAACACCCCCATTTTACAAACAGAAAACTGAGATACAAAAAGGTGAGCTATTTGGCCAAGCTCGCACATGAGAGTCTGTAGCCAAATTGGGAACTGCACCTAGACCTTCTAAGCCCACAGCCAGTGTCCTACCCACCAAGCTACTCTTCCCACGTCCAAATGCTTCTTCCCATTTTTAACTCTCCTGCCCACTGAAGACTTTGGGAATCCAAGGTTCCTTTGGGCACCCTCCTGTGATTAGACCCAGGCACAGGGATCCCATTCCAGTGGGAATCCAAATAGTCCTGGCACCTCCCCATGTGCCTCTCCTTAAACATGATGTGATAAGTGGTGGGGAAAAATAGCAAAAGACAGTGAGGACAAAGTGATGATGACATCAATTTAAGTTGATGCAATGATTTAATATGGGCAAGCAACTGACTTTCAAAGGGGAAGAGGGGTTATAGTTGTTTGTAGCTTTCTATTGCCTGTGGAAACCTTTTGCCCAAATATTCATATTCCCAATGTCGGGATAGGTTTTACTTTTTGCCCTGTTCATTTACTCGGTGATCCTTATTACTGACCCCCATGTGTAGCCTCAGAGGTGCTTCTGGGAGGTGGTATTGGAAAGAAACAGAAACTTAACCAGTATGCGGGGGTTTTGTTTGTTTGTTTGATTGCTTGGTTTTCACGCTATGTTCCTGTCCTTCAGGCTTGCTTTTCATTTTAAGTCCCCCGATTTAGCATGACACCCTCATCCAATCAAGTCCAATTTGTCCATGCGGTAATGCTCTGCTTTGCATCTTATCTAGTGACAAATAGAAGAATGAGCCCTCTAGTCTATTGTTTCAAGCTGCTGCTTTCTTTTAAAAAAAAAAAAAAAAAAAGAGGGGGGAAAAAAAATCCCCGGCGCAGACAATGAGAGAGTTCAGGTGAGATAACAAAGGTATTGATAGCACAGAAAAGCGGGCTGCCAGCTTGTCTGTTTACTCGCAAAGATGGATCCGTGCCTCTCTCGCCCCCTTCCCCGCAGGGGCAGGCAGTGCGCTCGGGCAGCAGGACATGATGAGCCCGGCCGGGCAGCGCTGGTGCGGGGCGCACGCTTTTGTCACATGCGTGGGAGCCGCCGGGGGAAGACTACAAGGCCCAGCGTGCCCCTCTGCTCCCTGATCAATGGACCTTATTTGAATAATCTGTGAGCCTTTGGACTCAGGCCAATCAGCTGTCAGGGCCCCATGATAAATCGCAATGCATTATTGATAATCATAATTACTCTGACATGCGCATTCCGCCCAAGGGGGGTAATTTCCCAACTCCAGGAATTTGTTGTGAAGAAGAAAATAATTGCTACTATTTTGCTCCCGATGCTTGCGCACCATGTCGCGGCGCAAGCAGGCGAAGCCCCAGCACATCCACTCCGAGGAGCAGCCCCCAGATGCTGCAAGTGGTAAGGCGCGAAGCAAGCGACGGGCTGGAGCTGGAGCTGATGGGCGCACGGTCCGGCAGGGACCGGAGAGGGGTTTTGTGCGTGCGTGTGCCCTCCCCGCCCCTCCCTGCCCGGGGCCCCGGCCCCCCAAAGCCCGCGGCCCGG
>NW_005841895.1:1946100-1966784 GCF_000455745.1 Alligator sinensis | reverse complement strand
TGCGATGTTTCTAGCAGATCCAGGCTCGCGGGGCGGGGGGACCCTGTGTTTGTCGGGCAGGTCTCTTTGATCTTTGGGTGGGGGGCTCATGGGGGGGCCATTGATGAGCTCCCGGGAGCCCGCAGGGAAGTTTCTTCCGTCCTGCCTGGAGCATCTTCCCGCAGCCGCTCGCGGGCAGGGCAGGGGGGCTCCTCGGGTCTCGCCGGGACTCGGTGCAATTCCCGCTCGGATGGTGCTAGACCGGGCAGAGCCCGACCCCCCGGGCCGGAGGAGCTGGGAGCCGGGACCCGATCGGCACCAGATCCCTTCTCCAGCGCGGGATCGAGGGATTCCCTTCGCGACCCGGTGGCTGGCGCTCGCGAGGTGCGACTCTGGCTTTTCCCTTAATCCCCCCCCCTGAACTCTGCCACCATCAAACTCTCTCAACTTTTTTTTCCCTTCCCCCGTCGGTAGGAGCGATCAATAACCATGTCGGGTACAGGAGCCGCCTATTCCCAAACCGCAGGGGGCTGGGGGAGTCACCCCCCTTCTCCAGCCCTCCCCCCCGCCCCCCTTTCTTTCTTTTGAGCCGAAATGTGCAATTGTTGGGTCCGGTTAATGGTGACTTAAGAAGCAGCAAGCTGGCCAGAAGGCAATAAATCCCATGTTTAATGCATGACTGTTTTCCTTTGTGCATATGGTTGGGATTGGGGGGGGGGAGGTGATGTTTCCACATGTAAATCTGCCCGCTGCTGGAGAGCCACCTCCGGGGGCTGCGCTGAAACAAAGGGTTAATAACTCCCCTGAAGCTGCGTGCTCCCGCGGGGGGGCACCGGGCTGGCACTTGCAGAAAGAGGCAGCTCTTCTTTAAACCGGGGGCGGGTAATCCTTTTGCAACTTCTCGCAGTGCAGAGATTGCGCTGGGAGCCGCCGGCTGCGTGCGGCTGCGGGTTCATCTCGCCCCGTCGCGGGGTCTGCCCGCCCGCTCCCTCCCGGCTCGGGACCCCCCGTCCAGCATCCGACCTGGCTCCCATTGCCGGCTTGCGCCCCCCAGGGGTCACTGGCAGCCCTCGGTTATCTGCACGGGGAAACCTGGGCACCCCCCAGAGGCTTTGCAAAGCGGGACGGGAGCTTCCCCGGGCTCCGTGGGCAGAGCACGGCTGTGTCCCCGGGGCTGCGGCCCCGCCCCGGCTGTGCATTATGCAGGAGGCCCGTCGGGGCAGCCTCGCTCGCTCCTTGTCCGCCGGGGCTCGCCTTGCTCTAGCCCTGGCACTGCGAAGTCCTGGACCTCCCCCCGCTTGCAGCAATCTCTGCCCCGGTGGAGATCGCAAGGCGTGGGTGGGAGCCAGCCCCCTCCACTAAACCGCTGTATGACCACGATTTCCAAAAACCCACCCCCAATTTGAATGGCTGTCGGAGCCCAGAGCTTTGTCCCTTATCGCTCTCGGAAAGAATCCAGCTAATCCCCGGGGTAGGTGTGTCCCGAAATGCCGGGCGAGGAGCCTGCATGACAAAGTTGGGATTCCAGGAAGATTGGCCGAGAAATTGCCGACTAGCTGCATCGGCGCAATAATAAAATCAAGCCCTTATCTCTTCCTTCTTTTTTCTTTTTTCCCCTCTCCCCCCACCCGTGCTTTTTGCTTTTTTTTTTTTTTTTTTTTTTTTTTCTTTTCTGAGCCCCACCTCTGAGAACAATGCGGCGAGTTGGAAAACGGGTTGGCTAACTCCGTGCGCAATTAACAGGTCAGAAAATCAGCAGGTGGTCGCCGGAGACTAATGCGGCGCAGTGCGGGGGAAATTAGCATTTCCACAAAGCGGGTTGGAAATGCCCGTTTTGCAGGATTACCGCTCCGAGGCTGGTCTCAAAATGCAGCGGGCATCTATGCTCGGAGGAGGGGAGGGCTGGCATTGGCACAGGACGGCCGGGTCGTGGCTAATCACCGAGGTTGCACCGTGCCAGCAAGCTCTTTCCCCTCCCTTCTCGCTCCACACACTGCCCCCAAGCCGGCTCACGAGGTCCCAGGCACGCCCGCACAGCCGCTGCCGAGGGGAAGGGCTCGGGGATGCTCGACGGGCCCCGACGGCTCCAGCCGCGTCCCAGAGCTGGAGGGGCTTTCATCCAGCCCTCGCCTGCCTGCTCCCTGCATCACTGCAAATGCAAGCCATTAAAGCCGCGCAATGCAGGCAAGGCGGGCCCGAGGGCGGGGGGCAAAGATGGGCTGCTTGTTTTTCCTTTGACGTAAGTGAAACATTATATTGGTTGTAGTGATCAAGTCCCTTTGCTAAACTCCGCAGCATGTGACGTTTTGACAGAGCTGCTGCTCTAACCTTTGCCTCCTCCTGCCTGCTGTGGGTGGTAAGTTGATGTCAAGCTTACAATTAGGACTCTCATGCAATTGACCTTGGCAGCGGGGTTTGTGCCGTTTAGCTTGGTCTTAAACACTGTACTAGTGTTAAGTGTGGTCTGGGGCTGCCTTGTTTTGCTGGTGGAAGTAATTGAGTGTGGAGGAAGAACCGGTCATGGAATCAGGTAGAGCCTTCAAGGGCTGAGATGCTGGAGGGAGGCAGGTTTCAGTGGCGCTTGGTCTTGGCTGGGGGGATGACTAGCTCCATAATGACTCTGCCTTCAACAGGGCTCTCTCTTTTAGCCTCTGCAACTTCGTTTGTAGGTTCAGCATCGCTGTCCTGCTGAAGCAGAGGAAGCTCTCTGCAGTAGCCGCACTGCTAAGCTTGAATTTCTCAAAGATTGTTTTATACGGGAGTACTTTGGGCAGATAAAGATTAGTTTGTCAGTGATGGGGAAGGAATGATGAAACCCAAGGCATCCGAAGCAGCATATTTGTCACTGCGGCGTCTCTCTTTTAAAAAAAAAAAAAAAATTAAAAAAAAAATGGCAGACTCTCGTATTGCTTCGGGGGAGGAAAACGTAAAATTAGCAAGAGCCAAAACAGGGCTCTAAAACTTGGATAGAGCTAAACTGCCTCTGCTTCCCCAGAAATGGATCTTGTTTTCAGTGTAATACATGAGTGCCCTCCACTGTTCGGCCTTTTAAGCTCAGTTGTTAATAGCAGCATCAGAACATGTGTTTGCTAAAGCTTTTGGTTTTGAGCCTCAGCAGGTAACAGCAGACATCTTAAAGGGGTTTGTCATGGCATTCAGTAACTTTGTTTTTTAAAGCCCTTTGAAACGACATCAAAAGGTTAATCATGCAAGGAGGTGGAATTTAGAGGCCTACTTTTAAGTTTCTAAATGGGGTTTCTGTGCCTACAATGTTACCAAAAAAGAGGAGAGGGGGAAAAAAAACAAAAAAAAACCCTACCCCCTCCCCCTGCATTTCTGTGAGGATAACAAGTTGTACGAGTGTGTCGCTTCCCCTCAAAGTAATGCAAATCAAATAGAATTTATTCTGGGTTAATTTAATTACTTTAATTCTTGGAATACAGTTCGCCCAACTAATATAATTATTTTGAAGTGCAAGAAACCTTTTTAATTTGCTTTCTTCTGTGGGGAAAGACATCTATGGTTTTGCTAAAGAAAAATGTCTTAATCGTTTGCTATTGCAACATTTTGAACACTTTCAATTCAGAATAAAGTACTTGCATTTTTTTGTTTTTTACAGTTGTGTAAAAACAAACTTCATGCAAGAAAATGGTTCTAGACAATTGGCCAATCTTAACATATTTTGTTCAATTTTATCCTCAGTCTGGATTCTTTTTTTTTTTTTTTTTTTTTTTCTCTTCCTTCCCCGCTCCAAAATGTTTAAAATGGCACTATTGTTCTGAAATCTGACAATAGCTGTAACGAAGAAAGTAGCATAAGGATTTATCTTGGGAGAGGTTTCAGATTTTTAAAACTAAGAAATGGATTAATTAAAAATCAATCTTTATGGATTTGCTTATTTTGATAGTGGGATTAAAAAGGTATGTGACTTCACTATTTAAAAAAAAAAAAAAATGCTTCAGTGTTAACATGATCAAACTTCAGTGCCAAAAAACAACTTTACTAGTAAAAGCTAGTCACCTGTAGAATAGACTTCTTTTTTTGGGGGGTGGAGGGGTTGGTTTTTGTGTTTTGTTTTTTTTAATATACATAGTTGTGCTTTGACTGGTACTCCTGTTATTTCAAACCTATTTCACTTTTTTTGAATGAATTAATCTGTCCCTTGTAAAACAAAGCACCTTACTAAATCAAATACCCCAGGTAATGGGGGAAGGGTGTTGTGGCTTTAATGACTTGCATCAACAAAACTCTTTTCAAATATTTAGAGGGTGGGGATTGCACCAGATCTTATTGTATATGACTACCTCATCCTACACAATAGTAGATCCTTTTTTTTCTTTTTTTTTTCTTTTTTTGTCCCCTTTCCATCCATTTGGCAGTGATTGAATCTAAGACCCCTGCTGGGTTTACTGCATTCTTCTAACTTATTGGATAACTAGATGCTGAGAGATAACATTCCTGACATTTGGGGGTGGGGAGATGGAAAACAGTAGAAGTTCAATCCTTGTGAAGCATTTTGAGAGGGCCGACTTAAGTGCACAAGCTATTGTCCTCGCAAGACTCTTGCTACTTGGTAAATACTAGAACAGCATTTAGACAGAGCTACCCAAAGATGCAAACATGCATAGGGGGCTTCCTTTGCACAGAAGTAAACTCTTTTTGAAGGTAGTTAAGTCCTTGTCGCTGACAACTGTCCCAAGGTAGGGGAAGTCGGTATGGCAAGACATATTGTATGGTAATGTTGAGGTAGCCTGATTGTAATCGCCTGGGTGTTCCTTCAAGATTTCTCAGGGGGGAAGAGGATGTAGTTAGAAAACAAGATGTAGATCTTCAGTGAGATTTTTCTCTTTAAACAAACTGAACTATTTTCTCATTGGCTAGCAATATTGATGCACTTACGTGCAACACCCCAAACAGGGCAGCAAAATATCATCCCCATTTTGCAGGGGGGAAGCAAGGCACACCCTCTCCGAACTGGCTCGAAGCCACCCAGGGAGTCTTAACTGAGCTGGGAATTGAATCCATCTGTTCAGAGTCCCTGTCCAATACCTTGGTTGCAAGATTGCCACAAAAAAAATCACAATTTCCAATTCCATTATTATTATTATTATTGGCACTATAAGTGGCACCTGGCTGCAGGAAGGCTGCTAACCTGCCACGGGGTCCCTAAAACAGTGTCCTTTTGCTCTCTGTGTCTTTGAGTCAATGCTGCTGCATCTAGGCGGAAAAGACCCTTCAACCCAATTGAAATGCAATAAGATTTAGCGTATCTTGAAGGCTTGTCTGTAAGAGTCCTGTAGCCCAGGGTATCTTTTTGGATAATTACTATTCCACATTTAACTCCTGATGTAGATGGTTTTGCTCCACACACCCTTTGTCCTTGTTTTGTTTTTTTAAATCCAGTTAGCAAGTGGAAGAAGATAAATATGATGAGGCATTCTTGGTAGACAGTAAATGTGTCCAGCCCTGGAGTTAATATGGAATAACATAGTATACTCTGATTTCAGAGCCTGGCTTATCTTGTGATGCCTTTCCCCAAGGTGAGCTCCAGGAAGCACCCACCCCGAGGCCCCCCCCCCCCCCCCCCGCCCCAGCTTAAAAAAAAAAAAAAAACTGGAACAAAGGTAGTGATATCTCAGGCTCCATCTTTGTGGATTATACATTAGATTGTAACAAGGTCGTCCTTGTGACTTCTCATGAAACTACTTGCTTCTCTATTTAAAAAAGGTAGGAGAGAAATTTTCCCCTTGTCAGATATTTCCACTGATGGTGTAACTAAACTCCCACTGCATGGAGATCTAAAATTTCCAAGCTTGACCCTATCAGACCTCTTCCTCTTGGCCAAGTCCTGAATCATGTTGGGTATCTCTTGTAGTGTACACTAATAGCTGCCATCGCATTTAATTTTAGCAAACTTTTACTTCCTGCTCCACTTCATTGTGTGAAAGATGAACTTCTAGCGGCAGTTATTTCAATCTGATGTAGGGGTGGTGATTGCAGGGGCTGGAGTGGGGATGAAGGGACTTGTCTCTTCTCTTAACTCCTTTTATTAATGTAGGCACACTAAAGAACAACCCAAATTGAATTGTTCCCCATGGAGCCGGTGGGCTTGTGCTGGGGTCAGGCAGCTAGCTGCACCCCTTCCCCTGCTGTTCCCACTAGCTTCCAGCCTGTGAGGAGCTGCACCTGAGGCCAGGCAGTACTTGTGCTGCAACTTGGAGGGAAGGGTAGAGTGGGAGCAGGAGCAGCAGGGACACAGCTGGCAGCTGCCTAGAGATGCACCTGCTGGCAGCTGTGCTTGCTCTCTGGCTGGGAGCGAAGAGAAGTAGTGGGGATGCTGGCACAGCTCCCAGTTGCCTGGCCCTGGTATGGGTACAGGGAAACCCCCGTGCGTCTAGCCGGATGGTTTTAGAGGCACGTCAATGTTGGACCAGAGCCAGGTTGTTCTGGTCCATGACTTGTTAAAGATTGCTGGCTGCTGACCTAGAGTATGACATATTTTGCTTTTGGGACAGTTTGGATACAAATGCATAAGGACTGAGTGTTGCTGTTTGTGGGAACTATATAGCTTTCCCCCCACATCTTTGTAAAGGGAGCTTTCTTTTATGCTTCAGTGCAGCTCCATTAAGCTGGTATGGCTTTGGACCACCTTTAAGCCCTCAATTTGGTTGCGTGTGTGTTTTATTGTAAGCCTGATCTAGCCTAACAGAAACCTTTCAAATGCACTTTCTAGGACTCTGGCAGCTTTATTGTCCATGTTAAACACTTAATTTTGACTGACGAAACTAGTGTGTATGTAAATGCATCGAGGTTACACTAGCAAATGTCAAGGGTTGGCCTACCTTCCCACACACAGTTATTGTGGCCCAAACTAAACAAACGCACCTGATCTGTGAAAGTGTGCGTTCGATGGGGGAAGTGTCTGCCCATGCAAATATGAATTTACACATGCATTTCCTGTATCAGTTAAAAATGTAATACAGCTCAGTCATTTATAAATGGTGGGGGGCCATAACTTCCGTAGATGTCAAGTGTTTCAGTCCGTCTTCAAAACTTGTGTGGACTATCAAACTGAAAATTCAGTGAGAAATTCTAATAAAACAGCTGCTGCTGGATTATTTAAAATGTGGCACCTAATCTGATGAGGTACTGAGCAGCCTCCAGTCACTGTAGCCATAGAGCCTCTGGTTCTTTGTCCCTACATTATATATACACAGGCTTGAAAACTTGGCTTGCATAACATCAGGGCCATGCACTGCCCTTGTACGTAGTTGGTAACTGTGTTGAGTAGAGCAGCAGCAGAAAGGGAACTATTTCGATTTTTTTTTTTTTTTGGGGGGTGGAAAAAGTGCAACTTTTTGAAGTGGGAACATAACTCGCCACAATTCATTTCCACCAGTTAAGTAACATTTCTGACTCTGCACTCGCTAGGATTGTTTCTAAGTCCTGTAAATCTAAGTCCCAACTAGAGAGGCTATATAGCAACCCTTTTCTTTCCTGATCGACTTTAGTCAGTGTCAAATTTTTTGCTTTGCTGGAAGATGCCTCTTATTTTCTTTTTTTCTTCTCCCCCCCCCCCTTTCCTAGTAGGGGAGGAGGGATTTTGAAGTTTAGACGCATTCATTTGTAGCTACTTACCCCTCTTATTTCTACCCCCACTGTGTCGTATTGCACAGACTGTGCTGCTACTTGAGAGGGGCTGTTTCTATACATTCCAAGGGAGGTATAATTCACAGAACATCTTCCAGCCCATGTTTGAGTGACCTTTTTTTTTGACCAGGACACTCAAGTGTTCATTTATTGTTCATATTCAGATGCTGCATGGGTTAATCTGTTTGGATTGGTGAGAGGAAACAGAACTAGCTTATAGATTTCCTCTCTCTGTTGAAGTACAGAATGACTGACTGCAAAGACTGCTGAAATACACATTTTTAAAGAACACAATGCTTCTGCAGATAAGAGGGTTTAAATGTAAAACCCTTTATTTCTCTTCAAAATAGTCTACATGTATGTTGTTTGATGCCAACTTTTACATATCGGGGGTGTTCATTTGACTAGACTCTTCTTAAACAAATTGAATGAAAACTCTACAACTCTGTATAGCTGAAAAGTAGCATTTAGTTTTAGGCTTAAATTATAATCTGCCAACATTTTCTGTAAACAATCTAGTGTGGGGAATGGTAGCTCCACTGCTTCGCTTGGTTGTGGCCATTTGTTGTGATGTGGAAAATATCTATAATGCAGGTTAACTTTTGTGATTTCATATCTTTGTGGCTTGGTTAGAATTTGAAGTACTGACTACAATAACCTTGGAATAAATTTCTATTCTAATTCTTTACATAAGAAGCTTTGCCTTTTTGAGTATGTCAAGCCTGACTTGGTTAAAATATCCCACCCTCTTCCTACATTTCTAAAGCAATTTCTCTAGGAAATTTTAGTCCTAATTTCATCCTTTGAGTTATAGGTAATTCATAAGGCCTTGGGGGTTTATTTGATCAATTTTTACATCAAATGATGCTGTTAAATCCACATGTGATGCTCAAGGTCATCAGCAGCACAGCTAAGAACAGGACTTAAACTGTCTCATGGTTGTGTTTAGTTCATTTGTCTGAGCTTTTACCACCGTTTCAGGATGGAAAAATGGTTATGGTGGAGAGAGATTTGATTCTCTCTTTTTTTTTTTTTTTTCTCTCTCTCTTTCTCAAGGGAGTCCACAAGACGTCCCAGGTGATGGAGAGGGTGAAATGAGTTCCAAGAGGTGCCGAACAGAAGAAACCAACATTTGTGAGAAATGCTGTGCAGAATTCTTCAATCTCACTGAATTCCTTGAGCATAAGAAAAATTGCACTAAAAATCCACCTGTCCTAATCATGAATGACAGTGAGGGAACCATACCCCCCGAAGGCTTCCCTGAAGCGTCTTCTGAGAACTTTCCAAATGATCGCTCAGATGGTCGAACAGCCAAGGACAGTCAGGCAAAGAGTTGCACTGGTTCTGTGGAAAAGAGAGAAGGAAAAGTTGATGCTGAACCTGTTGCAGGAATGTACCTAAAAACCGAACCCCCTGTGACTTCAGCAACTCCTGGCCTCGGCTATTTATCAAAACCCAAGGTACCAAACACTAATGTGACTTTGCAGACGATACGTGGCACCAAAGTGGCTGTGAACCAGCGTACCTCTGATGCCATCTCTCCCTCCGCAGCTAGTTTTAATGCTATCCCAATGATCCTGGAGCAGCTTGTCTGCTTGCAGCAGCAGCAGCTTCAGCAAATTCAGCTTACAGAGCAAATCCGCATTCAGATTGCCATGATGGCTCCTCATGCCCTGCATCCTTCAATAGCAGCTGCTGCCGATCCCCTAAAAGCTTTGGGTGCTCACATGTCTCAGCAGCTGTCGGCTACTGTTGCATTAATTGGACAAAAAGCTGGAAGCCAAAGCCTATCACTGGAATCCTTGAAGCAAGGAAAACTACCTCATCCTACCCTTGGCATTCCAGCTGCTGGCTCTGTAGCCGGCGGGCTTTCTTCCTCTCTCTCCTTGAAGCCTGAAGCAAACAGGGGCCTCCCAAGTTCCATTGCTCGGTTTCCAAACCCTTTGCTACCTCAGTCATCCAATTCTGTCATCTTCCAAAACCCACTTTCTGCAGTCTCGGTGCTCGATCCCTCCAAGAAAGGGAAAGGGAAGCCCCCTAATATCAGCGTGTCTGAAAGCAAACCAACTGCAGAAGAACCTTTCTTTAAACATAAGTGCAAGTTCTGTGGCAAGGTCTTTGGCAATGACAGTGCTTTACAGATCCACCTCCGCTCCCACACTGGTGAAAGGCCCTACAAGTGTAACATTTGTGGCAACCGGTTTACAACCAAAGGGAACCTGAAAGTGCATTTTCAGCGTCACAAAGATAAATACCCTCACATTAAAATGAATCCCTATCCAGTCCCTGAGCACCTGGACAACATTCCCACCAGCAGTGGAATCCCGTACGGCATGTCTGTGCCGCTGGATGAGTCCAACCTAATTGTGGATAGCAAACCAGTTCTGACAACACTGCCAACCTCCATGGGTGCCGGCTTGCCTCAAAATATCTCCAGCCTAGCAGGCATCAAAGATTCTCTCCCCAGCACCCTGTCGGGTGACATGCAGCCGAGACCCTCTCCGGAAAGTGAAGGTGGCTCTTCCTCATCGGGTGCCATCAGTCACGAGTCGGGAACCGAGCAGAGCTTGAGCTCGCCACAAGCTAGCTGCAGTGCGAGTGTCTTCCGTGGAAGTGGGGCAAGCGAGCAAGGTTCGGAAACGTCCAAGCTCCAGCAGCTGGTTGAGAACATTGACAAGTCTGCTGCTGACCCCAATGAGTGCCTGATTTGTCACAGGGTGCTGAGCTGTCAGAGCTCGCTCAAAATGCATTACCGTACCCACACTGGAGAGCGCCCGTTTAAGTGTAAGATCTGTGGCCGTGCCTTTTCAACAAAAGGTAACCTTAAGACTCACTACGGTGTCCACCGAGCAAACACCCCATTGAAGATGCAGCATTCTTGTCCTATCTGCCAGAAGAAGTTTACAAATGCTGTTGTACTGCAGCAGCACATTCGCATGCATATGGGGGGACAAATCCCCAATACGCCCATGCCGGAAAACGCTTGTGATAATACTGATGTGGATCCTACACAAGTTGAAAAGAATGGAGATGTCAGTCGTCCAGATGAGAGTATGGAAAGCATAGAAATCGAAGAAGACCTAGACTCCCAGGATGGCCCCAGCAGCTCTTCAAAGCCACCCACTCCTTACGATGCACAGTCAGAATCTCCAGCCACAGTGTTTTCTGGTATTGCTGCATTGGAGAACCAGATGAAAATAGTAAACTCTGCTTTGACCCTACAACGGCAAAGCAGCCAGAAGTCTAGCGACAATGGCTCGGCAGAAAGCGATGGCATGACGAATGATTCTTCTTCTGTGACGGGAGATCCAGATTATCAAAATGGCAGGAGTCCTGCTGCCTCGGAATCGGCTTCGTTCCAGGCGCTGTCTCCAGCCAACAGCCAAGCTGAAAGCGTTCGGTCAAAGTCACCAGGTTTCAACGCTCAAGAAGATGCTGCCGTGGGAAATAAAGCTGAAGGTCCTGAAAGCAACACTCCTGAAATAGAAGGGGCTGGTGCTTTGGACCTAACTTATGGCAATATTGGTCGAAAAGTCATCAAAGAAGAACCTGGATTACACTTTGCAAATGGAGAGTATGGTGAGTTGTTCCTGGTAGCTGCACTGCCCCTGACCCAGTAGACCAGTGGGAACATGGAGCTTTATTTCTGATTCCTGAAAGAAGTGGGGTGTTTTTATTGCTCTGGGTATCAGAACAGATACCCCTCTTGCTTTTTGGGCCTGATCTTGAAATGCCATATGCATGCACATACCTTTGCATGGGGCTGCCTTCTGCTGTGCAGGGAGTGTGCTAGCCTTCCGCTTAATTCAGTGGGAGCTGTATGCTTAGTACGTGCCCAACTGCAGTGAAGCCTTTGCGTGTTGCTCTCCTAAAATGATCATTACAGTGCTGATAAGACATGGAACAAAGTCGGGTCAGTTTAGCCCTAGTATATGATATTAAAACTTACAGAGTGCTCCATGGGGTGGGAACTTCAGTTCCGTACTGCGTATTGCAAGTCTAGATTTGTCCAAATCATTAAACGTCAAGATCTTAGTTCCTAAATTCTTGCTGGCCAGTGAGATGAGGCTTCTCTTCAATATGCCAGTAACACTGATGGGAGTGAGTCGTAACTTCTGTGTGTTGGGTTTTGCAGGCGTATAATTTTGAGCACAAATGAGTTAAAAAATCCAGGCTGGCATCTTTTCTTCCAAAACCCTGACTGTCATGACGATAACCTAGGATGTATTGTCTCTTTCAGGTCGAAGCAGCATTTCCACTGCCTTTGTCCGAGCACCACCAGCACTCATAAAAGTGGAAATGCTAGGTGAACGTCCCATTAGCACAGGTCATTTCATTGGCCCACCAGCTTTATCACCTGGTGTTGCCCCTCTGCTGGTGCCACGGCCTAAATTTTGCCGTCCAGCTAAACAGCACATCTGCACTACATGTGGTAAGAACTTCTCCTCTGCCAGCGCTCTTCAGATTCATGAACGGACCCATACTGGTGAAAAACCATTCGCATGCACAATCTGTGGAAGAGCATTTACAACAAAAGGAAACCTGAAGGTAAGCTCTGACTGCTAAGGGAACGAAGTCTGATACCTACACCTGGAGCCGCCTTCATCTAGAAACTCTTAACCATTTGCTAAAACCTACCCATTTCTGACACCGTTATCTACCTCTTAGAGATCATAGCCAACTACTTTTGTCCTTTAGATTGTCCATATAAATTGCTCATTTACTTGGGGCCCTGAGAACAGAAAAATTTACTTGAAGTAAAAAAAAACTTTCCCCATCCCAGTGAACAGGGGCTGCAAACAGGATAAGCAGTTTGCAGGGGGCAAGAAGAGGAAGGGGGAGAGAAGCTGGGCACCAGATCCTGCCCAGAAAAGGTAAATGATCCAGCTACCTGTGCCTTTGGTTTGCTGAGTTTGTTTGGTGCATGTGTTTGGGGTGTGTGCTCTGAGAAGCTGGGAGTGATTGCTGCCTGGGCCTGACGGAAGCCCTAATGAGGGGGCAGAGCCAGTCCAGGCCCAGGGAAGTCGGTCTGAGGTGTAGAGAAGTTCAGGAGAGCCGGCTGTACTTTAAAGAAGCCTTACTGAGAGTGCAGGAACAAACCATCCCAATGCACAGGAAGACTAGCGAGTATGGCAGAAGACCAGCTTGGCTTAGCAGGGAACTATTTAGTAAACTCAGTCACAAAAAGGAAGCTTACAAGAAGTGGAAACTTGGCCAAACTACTAGGGAACAACATAAGAGCATTGCTCAGTAGGGGTGTATGAAGTGGGCCATATTTGGATTCGGCCCAATTTCAGGGGACAGTGATTTGATTCGTTGATTTGGATCAATTTGACCGAATCTGAAAATCTGATGCCGATTCAGAGAATCGGTGATTTGGCCATAACACAGCTTTTTTAATGTTTTGGGGGGTTTTTTTCTACATACCTCGAGGTACCAGGCAGCTCGTGATCACTGGGATGGTGGAACAGATGGAGCGTCCCACAGGAGCTTGGGAGGGCCTGCTGGGTGCCATGGGGGACCACCCCCCCACCCCCACCCCCCCGGGCACTCCAGTGAGACGCTCCATCCGTCCCAGCATCACAGCGATCACGAGCCGCCTGGTACCTCAAGGTATGTAGAAAAAACGCTTAAAAAGCTGTGTCTATGTATGAATTGTCCAAACTTTCTGAATCGAATTGGAGGCTTCTGATTCGATTTGGAGAGATTAATGGGTCTCCTGATTTTGATTTGGAGATCTGGCTGCCAAATTGGGCCCAGTCTCCTCCAAATTGAATCGGCAACCAAGGCTTTGCACAGCCCTATTGCCGGGGCATGCAAGGATGAAGTCAGGAAGGCCAAAGTGCAATTGGAGTTGCAGCTAGCAAGGGATGTGAAGGGTTTCTACAACTATGTCAGTAGCAAGAGAATGATCGATCGGAGAAAGAGTAGATCTCTTCCTGAATGGGAGAGGCAACTTTGTGACAAAGGATGCATAAAAGGCTGAAATGCTCAATGCCTTCTTTGCCTCAGTCTTCACAGGAGAGGTCAGCTCCCAGACTACGGCACCAGGCAGCACAGTTTGGGGAGGAGGTGAACAGTCCTCAGTGGTGAAAGAACAGGGTGGGGACTATTTAGAAAAGCTGGACATGTACAAGTCCACGGGGCTGGATTGGATGCACCTGAGGGTGCTGAGGAAGCTGGTTGGTAGGATTGCAGAGCCGTTGGCCATTGTCTTTGAAAACTCATGGCAATCAGGAGAAGTCCTGGATGACTGGAAAAGGGCAAACATAGTGTCCGTATTTGAGAGAGGTGGGGGAAAGGAGGATCCAGAGAACTACAGACCAGTCAGCCTCACCTCAGTCCCTGGAAAAATCATGGAGCAGATCCTCAAGTAATCCATTTCTGAGAACTAGGAGAAGCCAAGGGGGTGATTAGGAATGCTAAGCATGGATTCACCAGGAGCAAGTCATACCTGATTGCCTTCTATGATGAGATGACTGGCTCAGTGTATGCTGGGAGACTGGTGGATGTGGTGTACCCTCATTTTTAGCAAGACTTTTGATGTGGTCTCCAACACCATTCTTGCAAGCAAGCTAAGGAACTATGGGCTGGCTGAATGGACTGTAAGGTAGATGGAAAACTGAAGCATTGGGCTCAGACTAGTAATCAATGTCTCGATGTCTAGTTGGCAGCCGGCATCAAGTGGAGTGCCCCAGGGGTTGGTCCTGGGGTCAGTTTTGTTCAGTGTCTTCATCAACGACTTGGAAGATGGCATAGTGCACCCTCAGCAAGTTTGCAGATGACACCAGGCTGGAGGGAGTAGCAGATATGCTGGAGGGTAGGGCTGGAATTCGGAGTGACCTAGACAAATTGGAGGATTGGGCCAAAAGAAATCTGATGTTCAACAAGGACAAGTGCAAAGTCCTGCATTTAGGACCACCAGCCCATGCACTGGTACAGGCTGGGGGCTGACTGGCTGGGCAGCAGGTCTGTAGGAAAAGACCTGGGGGTGACAGTGGACAATATGCTGAGTATGAGCCTGCAGTGTGCCCGTGTTGCCAAGGTTAACAACATCCTGGGCTGCATTGGTAGGTGTGGTTGCCAGTAGGTCAGGGGAAGTGATTATTCCCCTCTATTTGGCACTGGTGAGGTCATATCTGAAGTACTGTGTTCAATTTTGGGGTTCCCACTACAGAAGGGATGTGGACAAATTGGGGAGAGTCCAACAGAGAGCAAAAAAAATGGTTCAGGGGCTGGGGCACATGGCTTATGAGGGAACTGGGCTTAATTAGTCTGCAAAAGAGGAGACTGAGAGGGAACTTAATAGCAACCTTCAACTACTCAAAGGAGAGTTCAAAAGAGGATACAGCTAGACACATTTCAGTGGTGACAGGTGACAGAACAAGGAGCAACTGTCTCAAGTTGCAGCAAGGGAAGTTTAGGTTAGATGTTGGGAAGAATTTCCTCACTAGGAGGGTAATAAAACACTGGAACAGGTTACCCAGAGAGGTGGTGCAATCTCCATCTTTGGAGGTTTTCAAGACCTGGTTAAACAAAGCTTTGACTGGGATGATCTAGTTGGGATGGTCCTGCTTTGAGCAGGGGGTTGAACTAGATGACCTCCTGAAGTCCCTTCCAACCCTCATTTTCTATGATTCTAGAAGAGCTGGAATTTTGTAACTGCCTTGTTTTAAGCAGTCTTGCTTCTGACTTCTTTTTTTCTTTTCTTTTTTTTTTGGTGGGGGAGGGGGATACATATGAGACTTGGATTTACTAGCCAGAGTTTATTATGAGTTTGTAATTTGGGTGGATCATTTGGAGAAATAGCTTAATAGAAAACTCTGGCTCAAATAAGATTACATTCAATGGTTTTGAAGTGATCATTTGCAAACAACATGGAATAGACACCACTGCTTCTGGGAGCACCTTCAGAAACTCCCACGTTAAAACGGGAAGTTTTTTGAAACGCAGTCCTACACCAAAAAATTGCTGTAGTATATTAGCCAAAATATAAGTGTTGTATAAAATGAAGGCATCCAAAACTCTTGAGGAAGAGACAATTATCTTTATTAGACCCAGTTGGCCTCATAAGTAGGGGTTCACTGATAGATTTTTGGGGCCAATACCGACAGCCCTTTTTTTTGTTTAAGGAGGCATGTCGGCCGATACCGAGCCAATTTCCGATACCAGCCCGGCAGCTTGGAGAGCTGTGTGCAGCTGGTAAGTCTGGTGTGGTGGAAGGGGGCAGGGGGTCGGGAAGGGGCATGGGGGGTCGGATCAAGGCACCGTGGTGAGGGAGGAGTAGGGCTGGGGCAAGTGCTGTGCAGGTGGGGCTGGCGCGGGACGGAGCCGCAGCTTGTCCGGGGGCACAGTTGGGGGCGCAGCTCCCGCTGCACATCTGGGAGCCGATAGTCGTGCAGCGGGGCGGCGGCCGCTAGTCTGGCGCTGGTCCGGCGGCTCCTGCCACTTATCCGGGAGGATATGGGTGGGGCCGTGTGCCCCCAGATCAGGGCAGGCTGGGGCCAGGGCTGCGTGGAGCTCTTTTTGGCCTACTGTGCCATCCGGGGTCATGCACCCCCCCTCTCCACCCCCGTGCCCTCCCAGACGAGTGGCGGGAGCCAAAGAACCAGTGAGCGAGTGCCGGACCAGTGGCGCCCAGGCCAGCGGTGTGTAGCGGCAGGAGCCTCACTTGCCTCACTGCGCACCACACCCCCCTCCCTGGACAAGCCACAGCTCCTTCCTGCACCTGCCCCACACCACCCCAGTTAGGCAGCGCTTGCTCCAGCCCCACTCTTCCTTTACAACAGGGTGCCTTGATTTTTTTTTTTTTTTCTTTTCACCCCCTCCCATGCTCCCTCCCTCCCCTTCCACCACACCAGACTTACCAGCTGAATGCATCTCTCCAACCTGCTGCGCTGTGCTCCTTGCTGCCTATGTGCTGTGCTGTGGCTATGTGCACGTATGGGCATTTATCAGCCACATCTGGACAATTTTCCAAGCTGATCAATTTTCTTTGTATCGGTGCCAATCTGATATGGGACTGATGTATCGGTGCACTTCTAAGTAGAAGATATCACCTCTTCCTCAAGAGGTTTTGGATGCTTTTGCCTCTAGACCAATACGGCTACAACCTATATCCCTTATCGGATGACTTCACTTTCCTTTTAATGGTAATGGACATACACAACGCAGGCAACTTAAGAACAAAGAATCTTTGAAGCATTGTATAATTTTTAAATTTTTCAAAAATACCCTGAGAAGCTGGAGGAAGAGAACGGACTACCCAAATTTGGAAGACACATGAACTGCTTGTGATGCACTTGTTTGCGGAGTAGCTTGTGGTGGTTCTGTGTCTGATAACAACCTGGTAGATTTTTATTCTGTTTTTTTGTTTTGGTTTTTTTTCCTCTCTGTTTAAAATATGGGACTATTCTTTGCTTTCAAATACCATTCATGGTAGGTTCTGCAAACCTTCTCCAAAGTCCCTGTGTTTCTTGAATTCAGCAATATTTTGCCAATAGGTCACATTACCAGTTTGCTTCTTTAGAAGAACTGCCAAATTCAAGCCACATTGGTTCTTGAAAATACACCACGTAGCATACTGGCAATTGCCACTACTGCTTGTTCACCTAGATTAGAACGATAGCAGGAAAATGGAACAAATGGGAAAATAAAAAAGAAATGTGCAGGACACAAGCCATTCTACAGCACTGTGTAGCCTTTTTTTTTTTCTTCCTGCAGTTGGATGGCTTGTATGACTAAGTATTATAAAAGTATACAGGTCTGTCTGAAAGTTCTGGCTTTTTACTACTTTGGAGACTAAAATAATGTTGTGCTGGGTAATGTATAGGACCAAAACTAAATGGCATTAATCTGAAAGCCCCCCTCCTTCCTTCTGCAGGTCCATGTTGGAACTCACATGTGGAATAACTCTGCCAGGCGTGGAAGAAGACTCTCCATTGATAATCCCATGGCCCTGTTGGGAAATGATCCAAAGAAGGTATCTGACATGTTTCCAAAGGATATAGTGCCTCCTTCAGTGAACATTGATCCTACAGTATGGAATCAGTATGCAGCGGTACTCAGCAATGGCATAACAATGAAGACTAATGAAATTTCAGTAATTCAGAGTGGTGGTTTACCTACCCTTCCAGTCACTGTTGCGGGTGGTTCGGCAATAAATACTGCTACAGTCTCCAAGATAGATGGGACCCCGTCTGGGATTAGCTCTGATATTGAGAAGGCTGGTGGTGGTGCTGCTGCAGACAATGTGCCAAAACACCAATTTCCTCACTTCCTGGAGGAGAACAAAATAGCTGTTAGCTAAAAAAGAAAAAAACAAAAAAAAACACAAAAACAAAAAAAACACAAACTCTTAAGTGAAGGTGAAATGCAAATATATATTTTTAAGAGATTCCACCTCAACCTCCTATTTTCCTATTGACGTGCAAATGATTTTATGGTTGTCTTTGTAAGAGTTGCCCAGAGTACAATCATGACGTTGCTTTGCAAAATAATAATGAATAGGAATTCCTTCTATTTGGAAAGATGCGGGTCTTGCAAAGTAGTTCTTGTTGTTTTTGTTACTTTAATTTGTACAGCCTTACATAAGTTCGTACAACTTGAAATTCCAAAGGTTATATAACATTTACCTCTTCGTTTAAACTGATCTTTGGGGGTTTTGAACAGAGTGGCAACAACCAACCTACTGACTGGAAAGGAAACTTGTATTTACTGATGAGACATGAAAAGTGATTATGCGGGTAAATGTTCTAGAATGTCTGCCACCCTGTTAGAAGTAGACTTTGTTTGGGGGGTTTGTGTGGGTGTTCCTGTTCTGGTTTGTTGGTTTGTTTTTTTTTTTTTCCGAATGTACTTTTTACTCTACTGGCTATAAAATGACAATTTTTGTTTGTTTTTTAAAAAAATCTCTTGCTTTGGGAGCTATGTACAAACTCTTCTTTAATCAGTGCTCCTAAGAATTTAATACTCTGTATTGTTAACTGCTGCTTATTTAATGCTACTACTTTGGACAGCCCTTCAAGTACAGTGCCAAAATGCCTACTCCCAAAGATGTGCAGTTTTCTCCTAAAATATTTTATTTTGATACCAAGAGTCCCAAACAAGCATGGGTGGGTATGTATATACTTTTTTTTTTTTTTTCCTCCCCACTGGAAAAAGGAATACTTGCTGGAAAATTTTTTTTGGTTTTTGTTCTTTTTTTTTTTTTTAAGTCTGAGAGCTCTGCAAGGAATTTCAGGTAACTGTTGCATCTAGGCATTGGAACTGGTTTCCTTAGCAAGAGAAACTTTTCTTCTCCTTGGTAATTTAGAGGATTGGTCTATGTAAACCTGTATATTTAAATACAAAGTATTCACTCTTAGGTCTAATGTTCTGTGGGTTTTTGGATGGAATTTCCACTTTGGTCATTATGTTTCTTGGTTGTCCATGCACTTGCATGTACACCAAAACATTAATGATCCATGTGTTTGGTATGAAGGTTATTGGGATAGCCCTCTGGATTCTAAGTTATCTACCTCATTTTTTTTTCTTTGTAGATGTAGTGTCTATTTTTCTATAATGACCACTGTAATGAACTGAGATTCAAGCAAATGCTTCCATGCACTATCTCAAACCAAAACCTGATGTATTAGTGGGAGCATCTGAAGACTTAGTGGACTAACTTTTCACTATTCCTCTGACATCTGCTGGATCTGTATACGTAATAATCTAAAGCTAGATTGGAAACTGAGCATTTGGTATTAAAGGACTGCATGATGGAAAGGAGTCTAATTTCTGACTGCAGGAAATCTTCAAGTCCAGTTGCAGTTGTGAAAGGCCCAAAAATGCAAATTACCAAAAAGTTTGTGTAATGTTGCACCTGACTTTTTTGTTTCTTTGTTTTATTTTTTGTTGATGATCTCCCTTTGCCAAGTCGTGCCTTTCCTGCTGGACTTGTAAGTAAGAACACACCAGTACCTGTTTACACTGTAAAATGGATGTTGTTACATTAGAACATGCCAAAGGCATCCCAATTGTCAAGTTTCTTCATTGAATGTATGACTTTTAAGAACTCTGTAGTTTTGAGTATCTACTGATGCATTTCTGTTGACATTTTTGAGAATAAATTTGGGATGACTTTTTCACATTTTGTGCCTAATTTTGTTTTGGTAAAGCACTTGTGTCCCCTTTGTAACTTCAATAGATAACTTCCATAAAAATATCTTTGGAGAAAATTTTTAGTGTACTCATTAGGGACTTAATAGAAAAAACTAGTTCATGCCAACAATGACTCCAAACTTATACAGTTGTATTGCTCTCCATCTCCAGCATTTTTTTTGCCATGATCCGACTGCAAAGGACAAGAGTACTAAATTATCAACTTAACAGACCGATTTGATAGTTCAACAGATGCCAATTCCATAGATGGGACTTCCAGGATCTTTAAATATTCTTCTTATTTAGAAAAGTACATGGCTGGATTCTCTTATTCTGGAGGTCTGCATGGTATAGAGTAGGCGGCTGACTTGTTCTGATCCGTGGGATTTGAGGGTCATCCCAGATGCAACAATAATTGCCCAGCAGCAGTTTGAAATTGCCACTAGCCGTAGAAGTCTTATTACCACCTGTAGTAATGGAGAATGGGTGATGCTCTGCCGAAGTTTTCCTGACTCTCTAAAAGGCCCTTTCAGCAGTGATGCAAATTGGGTACTCTGTATATGCCGGAGAGAAATTCCATGCTAGGCACTAGAAACCAGACTATGACCTTTGGACCAGCTGTGTACTGTCAAAAGGACAAATGTAGTTTGAGCAACTTCCTTGGTAAAGGGTGTGCCACAAAATCCACTCATCCCATGTGTCCTGTTCCGTATGAGTTGTAGTTCAACTTCAGGACTTGCATTCCTAGCTCTGCCACGTATTTTACTAAAATCCAAATTTTACTGTTGAAGTGCTGAACCAATACGGTGGACTCGGTGGTAAGCATACGTAAAATATCATCTCTCTCTGGGAGGTAGCTCTGATGACCAGTTAGTGGGTGGTGCTAGCTAGCTGTGCTTAAATTCTGGAATTTA
>NW_005841895.1:1923455-1946069 GCF_000455745.1 Alligator sinensis | reverse complement strand
CCCCCCCCCCCCCCCCCCCCCATCAGTACTACAAACCACAAGGAGAATTGGGTGAGAGAAGAGTGTGTAGCACGTAGCTGTATCACCATATTTCAGAGGGAATGTAAATTTGTTATAGGTTCTTGAATTTACTACTAGCTGCTTAACCATGTATTACCTACTACAGTACATCTTAGGAGCAGACATGAAATCCAGCTTCACATCTGAGGCTGGTCACAGAATCAGAAAGTTAGGGTTGGAAGGGACCTCAGGAGGTCATCTGGTCCATCCCCTGCTCAAAGCAGGAACATCTTCAACGTGGGCAACTGCCTCCTGATCCTGGTTCCCCCAGACTGTTGATTGCTGACTGGGGGCAGGGTGGAAGTTGCTGGCTTCTCGGGCAAGGGCCAATCTCAGGGGGGCGGGGGGGGGATGTGCCCCCCCCCTTGTCATTGCCTATAATCCTTAACTAGATCATCGCTGCCGAAGCTTCATCTAACTGGGTCTTGAAAACCTCCAAGGATGGGAGATTGCACCACCTTTCTGGGTAACCTGTCCAGTGTTTTACTACCCTCCTAGTGAGAAGATTCTTCCTAATATCTAACCTCAACTTCCCTTACTGTAACTTGAGACCATTGCTTCTTGTTCGGTCATCTGCCACCACTGAAATGAGTCTAGTTCCATCCTCTTTTGAACTCCTCTTCAGGTAGTCAAAGGCTACTATTAAGTCCCCTCTTGGTCTCCTCTTCTGTAGACTAAATAAGCCCAGTTCCCTCATAAGTCATGTCCCCCAGTCCCCTCACCATATTTGTTGCTCTCTGCTGGACTCTCTCCAATTTGTCCACATCCTTTCTGTAGTGGGGGGCCCAAAATTAAACACGCTATTCCAGATGTGGCCTCACCAGTGCTGAATGGAGGGGAATAATCACTTTCCTTGATCTACTGGCAACCGTACCGCCCAATGCAGCCCACTATGCCATTGGCCTTCTTGGCAACACGGGCACACTGCAGGCTTATACTCGGCTTATTGTCTACTGTCACCCCCAGGTCCTCTTCTGCAGAGCAGTTGCCTAGCCAGTCAGCCCCCAGCCTGTACCAGTGCATGGGTTGGTTCTATCCTAAATGCAGGACTTTGCACTTGTCCTTGTTGAACCTCATGAGATTTCTTTTGACCCAATCCTTCAATTTGTCTAGGTCACACTGACTCCTAGCCCTACCCTCCAGTGTATCTACTACTCCCTCCAGCTTGGTGTCATCTGTGAACTTTCTGAGGGTGCGCTCTATGCCATCTTCCAGGTCATTGATGAAGACATTGAACAAAACTGACCCCGGGTTCCTATTGCAACAGTGAGTTTCTTATCCTTCTGGTGAAGTATCTGTGACAGTGGGGTCAGATCAAGTTGCTCTCTCTGTTTTAAAAACTGCTGGAATTGGTAGCTGCTGGAAAAGAGGAAGCACTAGTTAGATGGCAGGGGCTGAGGCAGAAAAAATGGTATAAAAAGTTTGGACTAACTGAAATTTTACTTCCTACAATATAGTCATGTCCACTTTCATGGATGGCGTGACAAGCGTGAATGCGAAAGGGGCAGCTTTCCCACCTAACAGGTTTGCCCTCCAGGTTTAGTAGTGATAGGACTAGACATCTTTTCCTTGAGAAATTAGTCTAATGGTGATAGGGGAGATGACAAAACAAGAGGAAGAGAACATTGCCCATGCAGAGAGCAAGGGTTACAACTGGATTTCTAAAGATATTGATGCTCCTAATTCCCATTGAATCAATGTAGGGGAAATCAATAGGCATTAAGTGCCTCTCAAAACCTAGATCTAAGTCTCCAACTTGTTATGCTTTTGCAATAAATTGTCTTCCTGGAGATGTTCGGAAGTAAGCTGGGATAAATGATGCTTGAGGAATAAGGGAAAAAGTATAAATGAAGTTAACTATTTTGAATTTGCCTTTACAAAATCTTAAGTGTCAGTGATTCACTCCTAACATAGCACCTTATGGTTTAGTTAAAACACTGTTCCAGTATGTAACCTTCTGCAATGGTACTAAAAGTGGCAGAACAATCTGTCTTCACTGGGCACATCTACATGTGCATATTAATGTGATGGATGAAAGAAACTCGGGTGATTATTGCACCAGAGTGTGCACAGACTGCCATTTACACATGTGCCTGGGACCATAGCACATTGAGCCGGGTTGAATCAGCCCCAGCTGGCAGGGGCCCAAGGGGCTTGCCTGATAGCCTAGGGCTGCTCCAACCTGGCTCAACATGCTGCAGAGGGGCTGGCTGGAGCACGAGGCTGCTTCTGCACAGGGCTAGCTCTCAGGAGGCCCCTACACTGATGCACCCTGATGCCCCAGCCAGCTGGAGCGGTGTCTGCATGTGTGCTGCTGTGAAGTAAAAACCTCTGAAGTAGGATAGTACTTGTATTTGCAAGTACTACCTTGCTGCAGAGTTAATTAGCTTACTCCAGCCTAATAGGAGCACACATGTAGATATGGCATTCACTGTGGACCTAATTAGTTTACTTTGCAGTAAATGTCTTGTGTAGACGCACTCACTGAGATGTAACACTGGATTCTGTATCTACTGAGAGACAGCTGAGCTATAAGATTGTACTTACCTGGCACCTTACAAATCAAAAGATTATACTGGGAAGATACTGGGTGATAAGATGGTTGCCTTTGCAGTGCAGGTGGGACCAGAAAGTTAAGCAAATTTCTGTAGTGCAAGAAAAGAGTAAGCATCCTGAGCAAATGATTCTCACTTATTGTAGCAGAGCTTTTTGAACAGGTTTTTGGTTTAGTTTTAAAATAACATTTCCTCTTTTTAAAAAAAAGAAAGAAAGAAAGAACGAAAACTAAGTCTGCCCCTAACCGTTATTTATTTCTGTATTTGACTCGATGCAAAGCAGGAGTACTTTCACTGAAGCAAATGGAGTTAATTGGTGTAAGAGAGAAAAGAATAGATGCTGAGAATGGCACCACCTCTACTATTTAGCAAGGTGCTTTAGGCAAGAAAGCCTATGCTTATTTGTTATTGGTCACCTCCTTTCCACTGCATCTGCTTGGTGGATTTGCCTGGGTTGTCCCTACCAAGATATAGCACACTTGCTAGTAGGAATCGGTGCAAGGATTGATGGAGTTCCTTGGAAGCTGGTCAGGTTGGGCCTAGCACAAAAGTTCTTAGAGGTTAGTTTTTTCAAGAGTATTTAGATGTCTAGGGATGCATGCCCTAGCAGCATTTTCCAAACCTCCACAGTTTTTGGTGTCTAAATACTTCTGAAATTAGGCCTTATGTACAAAGTGACATAGGTTGCTGCATACAAAGACATAAAAACTGGACTTAAACCATTGTCTGCTGGACTCTTAAATGTACCCAACAGTCATATTGACTAACAAAACAGAGACAAAATACTGGGAAAATTTTTATTTTTCCCCCTTGGATTTCATAGTGGAAGTCTTATTTCCTAGGTTTAAAATTGGCACCAACATGTTACATTCTGATAACCAATTTGATAGGTTTACAAGTCTCAGAGCTTTCCAAAAAAACCTGTTTTCAAAAATTTAATTTCTAGCTTTTGGGGCAGAGGGAGGATATTTTTTTTAAATAGATATACTTCTGTAAAAATATGCCAATCAACTCCTCCCAGAAGAGCTGGAGAGTCGCATTAGACCTAATTTTTAGGAGCACTGGGCTTCAACTTAATTCCAGCATGACCTGTGGGTTTGCAAGTACAGTATTTTAAAAAATTATCCCAATAGTACTGAGTCCACCTTGTGCTTATCAAGCCTGATGGGCCTTTTAAAAGCAATGAGCAACGAAGCGGGTGGAGCCAACCTGGGCCTGCTGATGTGTGAGACAAAAGAAACCTGGGACTTACCTTTGTGTACCAGAACTACTGCTGAAGTTGGAGCCACAGCTGGGAGAAGAGCTAAGAGTTTCTTCACAGGTACATCAGGAAGGGCAGAAGGGAAAGGAAGCAAATTCAGGGGAGGGAGCAGATGAAATGAAAAAATAAAAGCAAGCACTGAGATTTATCCTTTCAGTAATGGCAAGCTTTTTTGTATTGAAGATGCATCAATTTTGAGCTAATGCTTTCCCTTGTCATACTTCTGTGCTTGGAAGGGAAGGCAGTGTCCAGGATGATCTGTGTACAACTCTAACCCAGATCATAAAGTATGAGAACTAATAACTTAATCAAAGTACCCTTTCAGCTGTAGTGGGTCACAGATATCATCATCGTGCTGGCGCTCTCTGAGTCTGTAGTACTGCACCTCCAAATCGGAAAGCTTCTGTCTGCTGCGTTACACATACCTTTCCCACTCATGCTCACTCTTATGGTGATGAATGCTTTACATATAGCAGCATGCGGGTGGGCATTGGACTCCAGCATGTGTGCTTCCATCCCACATTCATTACTGACCTAGAAAAGTCTCTGGCTGCACTCCCACAGCAGGAGGGGAAATGCAGACTGGTAGACAAGAGCACTAGGGATCACTAACCCCTGCTTATTCTACTTTTTATTCTTACAACTTAGGGTAACTTCTATCAACTTTGGTTACGTTTCAGCGTTTAAGGAGGACTTTGTGCTACAAATCCTGTTCAGGGTATTACTTTGCCCCCTGGGAGAATCCCGTTTAATAGAGCTACTGTGACTGTTAATTATGCGTGTGGTGGGTGCTGTGGCATATCGAACGTAGCTACCTGTCCAGTTTTTCTTTTGACTATCATGTTTTGCACTGTCATGATCATCTGCTCTGATGTATTCCCTCACATAGCTTCATGGGAAAACCCGTCATGTGAGAAATCCTCATTTTGACCTCTGTGTAGCAACTTAGGGTTCAAGCAAACCCTAAATGTGCCCAAATATTTATGCGCTACTAGGTGCAAAATGCAAGCTAAATAAGAAGTATGATTACAGCCAAGTGGGTCATTGAGCCTGTCTTAGAGTGAGGCAGGTGGTAGATGCTGAAGCTGTACCATGACGTATAAAAAACAAAAATCCAGCTATGTTTCTTTAAGAAAATACATCTTGAAGCCTGTTGTGGGTGTTCGTGATTAACTTAGAACCTGCTTTTTCATTGCTGTAGCCTTACTAGTCACTGGCACTGCATGCATACCAACAGGGACTCAAGTCACAGCCTTTTCCAAAACTTCCCAAGCTGGTCAGGTAAGTTTGCAAGAAAGTAGCACTTAAAGTATCCCCATTCTGCTTTGATAACTTAATGAGACTAGAGTGGGATTTGAATGGTTTTATTTTTCCAGGCTTTCAAAAGCTGATTTATAGTGAGATTAAATTAGGTACACCCCATAATAAATAATGCCAATTTTACTTCATGTTTTTGTTTTTTTTTTTTTTTTATCAGTTGCTTATAACTTCATCCATTTCTTTCCTTTGAAACTGTAACTATTTGTTTGGTCTTGAGTCAAAGTTGAATGTAAAAAAATCCCACAACCGTTCCTTATTCAGCTACATAGTATAATGTTTTATGTCTCCATTTAGTGTATGAAATATACATTATGACTCAATCAGCATTTGTTTTGTTTTATCGCTTTTATCGTAGTCCTAGGAACGAGCTACATTTGAACAAAATTGGTTTGGTAGGTTTAAAATTATGACTGTTGAAAATGTATGGGAGATTTATGTCAACACACAATACATTTGCTACTAGGTTTTTATTATTAATTACAGTTTTATTTCTCTAGAGTGACTCAGAATGCTGGATACATTGGTTTTTGACTTTTCAAAACATCTGAACTTCCAACAGTTAATTCAATTTAAATCTTCCAGTGTATACTTTTGCCTTCATCACATTTGCTTATTCTAAAGTGACAATTAAATTTTTTAAAATCCAAATTTAAAGACAGCTATCAATATGGTTTCTTCATGTATTGACACAGCCTGGCTTCCAAAGCCACTGCTGAGACAAGAAGGTCCTGCACTAAAGACCCTGAAGGTGTCCCAAGCAGGCAGCTGGACTCTGCCGTTGGCAGATTTCAGTCCAGGAAGGCACAGACTTCAGATATGTTACAGTTCAGGCAGCTGAGGTGAGAAAGGGAAGAAAAGTTTGCAGATGTAGTTTGTATTTTCTTAAGCCATTCCAATAAATCAGCAACAGAACTAACAGAAAGTCAAAGGTGAGACTTGACAATACAATTGATTCCACAGTTGTTTGCATTAGTTGTGTGGGAGAAACCGCACACCAGTTTCCAGTGCCACCAGTCCTCCCCTACAGTAAACTAGATTATAGCTGGGTGGGGGTGAGGGCTGAGCAAGCTTACAGCTCATAAAATAATTTTCATGCTTTGGACCAAGCTATTAATTATGCTAAATCTAAAATGTGAGAATTACATTATTTTCCATCCTTAATTAAAGCCTTCATCCTTGCTACTCCCTCCCTTCCCTTGTGTGCCAAGCACTATTTTCTTCCTTTAAATTCAGTTCATTATATCCTCTATGTAGAGAACATTGCTGCGTAGCTGTGACTATGGTTAAACACGGACAAGTAGTTTATGTACCTAGATACCAATGCTGCAACACTACCAGATGTAATCCTGAAGCCACAGATTCACCAAGAGGGTCCAGAATCAGAACTTAGTTAAGGTAGGAAGTGTGTCTTATATGCCTATATGGTGCTGAGCACACAGCACTTATTAAATAATAATTAATTATATATGTTAATACATGGAATCTAAATAAAAGGTGAGTCAGAAATGCTCCTTTAACATCACTGAAATATACACTGAACTTGAGCAATATGAAAAAAGTAAAAAACAAAACAAAACAAACAAAAAAAAAAGTAAAAGATGCTGAAAAACACTGTCCTTTCTAAATGGACAAAGTTAGTCAATGAAGTATATAAATCCACTATGACACTGCTAGGATGTCTAACAGCAGAGCACAGTCCCTATCATTTCCTCTCCAGGTGTCACTTCTTCCATGTACTTGGCAGCATGAAGCACATCTTTGTCAGGCAGGTGCTGTCAGACTGCTCAAATGTTGCTGGAGTGGAAAGGAGATCCAGAGGGATCTGGTCCTGGCTGTCTTGGAGGAGGCACTCCTGATCTATTTGCCAAAACTTGGTTTCAGAGGGAATGGCACACAAATATGCAAACAAAATAAACCATCCTGTCTTGGGCCCTTATTCACTTGCTATGGAGTAGTTTCTCCTTGAGCTACTTAAATACTATACATGGGGAATCCAGCAAATACCTGTAAGTCTCGACTGCTCAGTTTGCATATTTCATTGTATTAACTGCAGCCATCATGTGCAGCAGCAGGGAAACTGCACAACCTTATTTTAGCTCAAGAGACTGAAATGCTAGTACCAGAAACTAAGAGCATCTTCAAATATAATGTTCTGTTTAAGCTGTTCTGTTTCTGTTAATTCCAGGAAGGGTAAAGTGAAGGAAAGAGAAGGGAAGGCCACAGGATTTGTGACACCTATGAAACAAATAGAAGTTCCACTTTGGGAAATAAAAAAGGAAGTGATACATGCCTAGATGCCAAAAAAAGGGGCTATAACCCGGCCAGCTCAGGACTATAAATCTGTCAAACTGCATGGTTGTAATTGTAGGGGCTTAAGTTAATTCAACTAGCTTTGTTCAAAAAGGCACCTCCCTTTGCAGACAGAGTTACAGAGACCAATGGAAATATGTGAAGGCAGTATACTAGGAGGTAGTTTTAAGACTATTTCAGTCTCACTGTACTAACACAGCTTCCCTAGATAGTGTTCCTCTAACCATACATTCCTTCCATTCAGTGCACCACTTGTATTTTTATAGCTGTGACCCTTGAGTTTTTAAGGTTCCAGAAATCAGATCCTTAGACTTTTAATAGGTTTTGCATAACTTTTCCAAAATTGGGACACATGACACAAAGCTAAGGAGAATGGCTGGGCTGTGCATATTACTAGATGGGATTTTAATGGTGGTGTTGCCCATGCTTACCCCTGAACCCATGTGAGAAATCAAAGGAGCTCCCCTATGATAGAGTTCTCAGAATGGTTTTAAAATAGATTTGCCTACAAACGCCAATGTTACTTGTACAGTCGCGTTATCTGCAAGCACAACTCAGACCTTCTTGGTTATCTTAAGGTTTGAAAACTGAAGATTTCAAGGTGTGAAAATCTCAGGGTTTGGGGTTTCAATCTTACAAAAGTCTTCAATGTGTGCTTAACTGTAAGCCTTCCGGTTGCCTTACTGAAGCTAATATAACTACCTGGGCTTAAAATTAAGCACATAGCCAGTAGTTGAGTGAATTACTGAATCGAGACATACTTTTTCTATGCATGGACAGCTAGGGTTCCTCCTTCCTTTTGACATCCCAGCAGTGGTCCATTTCCTACATTTCAGCCTCCCTGTACTGTTTTTCCATTTATTTTGCAATCTTTTTTATTTTATTTGCACTTTCACCATTTATGTTTAGGAAAAATATAAACCATGCAAAATTACAAATAGTGTCATACATATTGATTTATTCCTATTTTTTTTTTAATCTCCTTTTGTCCTGCCCTATTTATGCCCGTGGTGTATGTTGTACATGCAAAAAAACCCATGTGTTAAAGCTTGTAGGAACAGTTAATAGGAAAAATCACTAAGTACTAACAGGGCCAAAAAACAGGGTCATGTTTTAAAAATACTACTGCACTTTTCCCTTTACCAATCTTTTGAATTTGCTAGCCATTCTAGATGAATGACAGAGTGACAGTTGTGATATTTTGTAAATTAGGCATATAAAGGACTTCCCTTAAACTCAATATATCTTTGTATAAGAAATGCTGTGTTCCCAAATCAACATAAAGTGTGTTAAAAGAGCACCAAATGTTCTTTCAGTAACACAGTCAACAGCAGTGAGAGCTTTATTGTAGTTACCCTTAGTAAGTGTTGATGGATTTATGAAGGACTTCATTAAATATAGGCTTAAAGGATATCCGCTATCACCCACTTGTCAAAAGAAAAAATAATATCAAAGCCATCCCTGCAGATCAGAGATGCAGGTGTTAACAGTGCATTATAGTCTGGTAGTGTTTAACTTGCCAATTACTTGCACTAGTCTTGTCTGAGCTCAGACATTTAAAAGATAAATGTAAAAGACAAATGCATCTAGTGTAGACTTAAGGCACATGTAAGTTGTTGCCATAATGCTACTGATTCTTGTCTTGGCATCACAAAACAAGTTTGCATTTCTGTTATGAAAATGCTTCCTCTTTCCATGCATTATGCACAGAACGTAGTGGCTGTGTGCGCCCATTAAACCACGGGAATAGATTGCTCTTGCAAGCGTTCATTCTTTCAGTTCTTTTTTTTGTTTTCTGGAAGACAGTGTAATAGGTGGCGTATGTTTCTATACTGCTCTATCTCACCAAACCTGCCTTCTCCCTTGTCATTCCACTCAGTGAATCGGTAGCAAGAGGAAATGCAACACAAATGTGAAACTATCCACTGTAGAGTTTAACCCATGACTGCAACTCTTCTGTGCTGTAGCCAGAAAATTGATACACTTGCAGTCTCAGACTGCCATACAAAGGTTGGAACTGCAAGTAGAGTCCTGCTATGCTGAAAATATAATATGCATTGAATTGGGTATACCTTACTGGTATGAATAAATGACAAATGTGGATCAATTTGGTATGCCTACTCCAAAAAAACAATATAATTAAAAAACCAAAAACAAACCTTCCAGAATAAAATGGCCCACCCTATTTTTATTGTTATTGTTTAGTATTTCTGTACTGCTCAACAGGCATATAAAAGATGCAGCCCTACCACTCAGAGGTGCTATCATTAGCTCAAATACATAGGAGAAAATGGAATGCAAGAACCCCACGTTGGATCAGAACTATGATCCATTTAATCTAATATCCATCTGTAGTCCACCTTGATCCAACAAGCCACGGAGGATCTCAGCTGGGGGCTCCTCCAGAGAGCCATCCCCACGTGCATGTATCTGGCATGCTTCACAGATGCTCCCAACACCCATCCCTTCTGTGAGCAGAGGAAGACCCTGGCATGCCTATCTTGAATGCCAGGCTGTAGCCTCCTTTCCTGCCTCCTCCCCTCACCTGTTTATTCATCCACTCCCTATCTGCAGCCCCCACCAAGTCCTAGGACCTCCTGGTCAACCTCCTCTTGGCCCTAGCCAAGCCAGCCATCTATCTCACCAGGAAGGGAGCTCTGGCCAGGAGGACCCCAGGGGACGGTGGGACTGCTTTCCTGTCCCTGGTCTGATCTTGTAGCCGAGTAGTTTCACCGGGCAGTGTCCACTGGCTCCTTGGACTTGTTCAAAAGCCACCCCCCCCCCCCCCCCCCTTGGTGCATTCATTTTAAACTTATGACCTCACTCTTGTCCCTGTTATATTTTGATATGTCCCAAGGAATCAGTTGTTGCTTACCCAGTTGCCTTCCTTCTGAGAGAGTGCATTTTCTAGCATTTCTTAGTGGGCATTGGCCCATGATCCTTTAAGCAACAAGTAGGCCTGGTGCTAACAGCAGCCGGCACCAGATGCTTCAGAGGAAGATGTAAGAAACCCGTAGTAGGCAGGTGTGAACTAATCTTCTCTCCACACAAGTCTTACAGCAACAGACAACGGTAGACAGAGGATCCAAAAGTGGGGTGGGAGGAAGTCAGCAGGATAGAAATGTAGAACGTAACTTTCTCACAGCAGAGACCAGTTTATAGATATTATTTTGCATATTATATGTTAGTTCCATCTGAACGGTAAGAGCATATTTTCTGTGGATAGGCTTGACTACATATTACATTCAGATCTCAGCAATATTATTATTGTGCTCCCTGCTGGAAGTGCAGCCACAAAAGTATGAGGATATTCTGAAATTAATACCTAACAAAATTTAAGGAGTATAGCTACAGGTACTCAGTGTTGCCTGATAAATCACACAGTATTATTTATTTGCATATTCATTCACTTATTTAGAGTAAATTCCCAGCCCCTAAATTCAAGGGGGTAGTTATGCTATTATTCTTTTTTTTTAAAAAGCTTTTAGTTCTGATGACTGGGGAAAAGTTTGCAAATGGAACCCTAGTGTGATCTAACTGCATCTATAACCAGAAAAAACCTAACATTTGCTTTTTAAAAACACAAAATCTAATTATTTTAAATCAATCTTATACTGTTGGGGGTGTTGTAGGCCTTGATTTCTGAATTTTGAGTGGTAATCCTGTTTTATTTTTATAGCATCAGAGAAATGTGTGGCACTAAGCAAATAAAAGCTAGTAAAAACAAAAATTGTGACAATTTCAGAATTTTCTATGTAAAGTTTTGACCATATAGGGCTGAAAAGAATACCATATGTATTCTGAAAAGAATTCTCTCTCTCTAGATATAGAGAGATTTACAGATATAGCTACAGATATATATATAGATAGATAGATAGATATAGTGTGTGTATGTATAGTGTGTGTGTGTGTGTATACACATATGTATATATATTCACTTTTTTAATTTTAAAAAAAGTTTTATTTCACTTGACTTAACAAAGCCAGCTCCACAGCCTGAAGCCAGAGGCTTTTCTATAGGAAGAAAAGAATAAACATATACGTGTGTGTGTGTGTGTGTGTACATAGGTATGCATGTATGTATTCTTTTCTTCCTATAGAAAAGCCTCTGGCTTCATATATCTGTGTGTGTGTGTGTGTGTGTATTCTTTTCAGAATATATATAGTATTCTTTTATAAGTTGACCAGCTTCAGGATTGGCCCTAAATTAAAGAAAACACAGAGTAAAGTGCAAGTAAAGAGATGAAACTTAAAAGTGATGCTTCTTGCTTTTCTCCCAATCATTGTGATGTAATACTAATAGTATCACAAACATAAAATGACTTCTGAGCATGAGTGAGTGAATGAAAGATTTTAATGAATAGGTGGATAATGTACCAGAGGTCTTAATATAACTACATTATCCAAAAATATCTCGCAGGGTATAATATAATATCTTGCTCATGTACTGTGACTGGCATTTGGGGCAGGTTGGAAAGAGATGCGAAGTTGAGTGGGAGAAGGAAATACTAAAAGGGGTATTGAGCAATGTGGAAGGAAGCAGAGAAGGTATAGGAAAAAATGAGCTGAGAAACAGGCAATGAATGGTAAATGCCAAGCAAGGGACTTTAAAAGTCCTTTTAGCGCTCAGTGCCTGGTTTCAGGTACTATTAGTGATCTGTAAAATAAGCATCTAATACAAGAATGGATATAGGATAGGAAGCCATTTGCTGCACCTCTGGCAACAAAATTACATTGTATCTGTCCTTATCTGTGTGTACCTTGTTTTGCAGCTCACAAGAGAAAGATGAGACTGTTCAGTGTATACTGCCTACCCTTAACTACAGAAAAATCATTAAACTACTAGTATAAGCACAAGTATTTTAAATCACCTTGTTCAACATCTGGTATTTTTGTACACATGATTCGATAAAATTGTGACCCTGCCTTTTAACCTTTAAAAACAAGCCTGTTCTTTGACAAGTTTTACATTTGTATAGTGACAAGTACACCGCTGGCACTCAATAAATAACAAACTTTTTCAGTAGTTATGATAGTAACTAGAGAAGTGGATCAGAATTGTTACTAGGCTAAATTACTGAGAGGGAGAAAAGTCAAGGTCTACCCACTGTTAAATGTAGTAAGATTTTTTTGATTGCGTCCATTTTTTTTCCTCCCTTCTCAGTCTCCATGTAAATAAAAGCAATGGATTAAAATAATGACAAATAATTAGTTCCTGACTGACTAGAAATTGTGCAGTAGGAACTTTGTGGCACAAAAATCTTTTTAGGGCTTGCTTGTGAGTCTTCACCTCTGTGCTGACAAAAACTGAACATCAGGGGCACCTCTACACGTGATGAAAATTGCCTGTTTTTGCGGTTTAATTGCATCACAGGTTACACTTATGGGTTTTTTTTTTGTGATTTAAATGAAATGGTTACATTGCAAACTAAACCACATCTCCATGTAGTTTAGTTTGCAATGTAGCTACTTGCAATGTTGCAGGCTTTAATCTGACAACTCACCCCCCTGGGCACGGAAGAGGTGAGCTGAAGGCAGAAGTGGCGAGAGGGGTTCGATCCTTTTTTTTTTCTTCTTCCCCCACAGAGCCTTCCCTCCTCTTTCACAGCCAGGGAGCAAGCTGCCGGTGGGCTGAGTGGCCCCTGAGCTACAGGGGGCCCTGGTCCTTACCTCTGTAGTGGTGGCACCCCCAGGGCTGCCCGGGCAGGTCAGGGGCTGCCCCAACTCAGCGGCAGCACCCATTGGATCCAACTCTTCCACGAGCCCGCTGGGGCTTCCAGTGCACTGTGCTCCATCCCCGCCACCTGGGTCCACCCAGGAATGGGCTGGCTTACCAGCAGGTCACACGAGCAGGCTCTCCTGGGAGGGAAAAAGAAGTGGTGAGGGGCCCAATCCTTTTTTTTCACAGATCCTGCCTGCAGCCAGAGGGGGTGGGATGAAGCTACCGTGGGTCCTGAGCTGCAGGGGGGGCCCAGTCCTTGCCTCCATGGTGGTGACACCTCCCAGGGCTGCCCAGGTGGGCTGCTAGTGGGCTGCCGCAGCTTGGAGGCAACACCCAGCCTCATCCAACCGTTCCCTGAGCCTGCTAGCAGCCTGCCCAGGCAGCCCCAGGGGGTGCCACTGCCACGAAGGCAAGGACCCAGGCCTCCCACAGTGCAGGGGCTACTTGGCCCACCAGCAGTTTGCCCCCCAGCTGCAGGAGAGGCAGGCAGGCTTTGCAGAAAAAGAAAAAAAGGATCGGGCCCCTCACCATAACAATCACAGAAACCCCTAAATTGAAACAGTGGTGGGTTTTTCATTTTAGGGGACTAAACACCCATCACATGTACAAGTAGCCCAGAAGCATAAGCTTGTGGCAGAGAAACCAAAGTGGGTTTTATTTCACTTGACTTAACAAAGCCAGCTCCACAGCCTGAAGCCAGAGGCTTTTCTATGGGAACTCTCTCTCATATTTTTTGGGGAAGAAAAATAAAATATGTTCCATCTTCCTGCCCTACTACTTCCCCCACTTCTAAATCAAGGGTTTGTGGACAAAGGAGTTGCGTAGTTGCTTTTCCCAGGGAAGTTAAACCCACAACTTTGACAAAACAAAGGCTACTCTAGTAGCATTAGAGTGGCTGCACCCTTCTGGCTACACTCCAGGCTATACCACTTTGGAAGACGACTCAGCGTCTCCAAATAAAAACTGCAAAAGAGTTTGTAAAAAAAATAAAAATATGAATTCACTTAAGTCAGTGGATTGTGTATAATAATTGCTTCCATAAATAATGAGCACGTAACAATTTTGCTATTTCAGTCATTGCAAACTGTCTATGCAAAGATTGAAATAACTCAGATCCAAATTGTGAACCATAGTATGTATCGCATTACATGAGTGGCAGGGTAGGCAGCTTCATGTCTCACAGCATGGGAATGAGTTATTTCTCCTTCTGTGCATATGTGGGAATCAATCTGGCAGGGGGGTGAGGAGCTAGTAGAGATGGAAGTTCTCCACACTAAGGAGTCATGATCCACCTTGCTTTTACCCTGGAGCAAAAAGGAACTGAGGACCAAATCTTGATACACAGTTGACTTTTGGCTCTTGTAAATTTTTCTATTTATTTATTTTTGTCAATGCAGACTCCAAGCAAACAACACTGAAATGTCAGCTTTTATTTCAGTTACAAGTTCCCTCTTTTGAGGCTAAGACTGCAGTTTAAGCTACCTAAAATGCATTAGGATAGCAGTTCTGTTGCAACGATGTTATCTCTCAAGATATGTTTTTGGCTGTAATATCCTGTTAATCTACATTGGTTGCTCATCTCAGTAAATTGTCACTAAACAAATGCCATCATCCATCTTCTTTGTCTCATAATGAAATATCTCATTCATTAAATTCCTGTGGATAAAGATGAGGGAAAAAGAACTTTAGATGTCTCCTGTACGTTGTCCGCATCTCAGCTCTGTCAAGCAAGGCGGGGATCACAACTGCTAGATAAACCATGATCTTGGTTTTGATTCTGATGTCATGATCTTCCAGCACCCATTTCTTCAGGCATCCAAAGGCTGCACTTGCACATGTAAGGCGATGGTGGATTTCTTTGTTGATGTCAGCCTTCTTTGAGAGATGGCTTCTAACGTATGGGAAATACTCGGCGTTCTCCAGAGACTCACTGTGGAGATGGATTACCGGAGCTGGGGACTGCTCATTAGGAGCTTGTTGGTGGAGGATGTTAGTCTTCTGAATGTTAAGCGTCAGTACCATTTTCATTGTGGTTGGGGTCGTCTTGGTTTTGACTTGTAGTCTGCTGAGGTTAAACAGTGTACCATCAATTCAATAGTTTAGCTTCACTCCAGCTGGAAGCTTGTTGGTGGTCAGATGCAACATTGTGGCAAGGAATAGAGTGGTAGAGCAATGATGCAGCTTTGCTTAACTCCCATTTTAACCTCAAAGGGATCTGTGATGGATCCATTACTGAGAACCACCACTCACATACCATCATGGAGCAGGCAGAGAATGGTGACAAATTTTGGTGGGCATCCATACTTCAGAAGGATCTTCCACAACGCTTTTTGGCTGATAGTCGAAAGCTTTTGTGAGGTCAAAGAAAGCCACGTGGAGAGGCTTATGTTGTTCCTGACACATCTCCTGCAGCTGGCGAGCTATGCCTCTTGATGCCTAAACCCACACTGAGATTCCAGGAGGAGCTCTTCAGCAAGTGTAAGGAGGCGGTTCAGAAAGGTTCTCAAAATGATAATGATATAACTGCAGCTATACCAGAGGTTGTATCAATTAAACTACCTATTTTATCAAAGCGATATGAAAGGAAAAGAAAAATGAGGATGAGAGAGAGAATAATAGAAGTTTATTCCTTTTTGCCTTTTTCCTCCTGTCTCTATAGCCCCTCCTATACACCAAATTCATTCTCTCAGTTTTCTTCTCTTTGTTTTGTCTGTGCTTTAATTATTTTCAAAAGTGCTGAGTGCACAGAGTTCCAGTTAAAGTCAATAGCATTCATAGGTGCTCAGCATGGTGAAAATCAGTTCCTTTAATTTGCCAATTAGCGGTGTAACATCCTTGCCCTTTAAAATCAATATATTGCACTGAATTGATGGGAGCCAGGATTCCAGCCCTAGAAATGAGCTGTTTGGTCACCTAGTAAACCTCTGCTGGATCTTTTGAAGATTGTTTTCTCCATTATCTTTCCTGTCACTGACATTTAGTTAAATTTATCATTGGAGAGAATGTAATCAGTTATTTTTTACAGGATCTTATCTCTGCTATAGAGATTTCGTCAACCAATTTGGTTAATAAAATATCTTAATTGCAAAATGTGAGGATGACTCCTGCCTCAACTGTGGTGAATTGTTTTTAAATTGTTGTTGCTGTTGTTGTGACCCTGATTATTACTTCATCGTGTGCTGATAAACCAGACAGCCCAGATGAACCATCCAGAAAAGGCTAGCAGGACTAGTTCCTTAGTTTCCATTAGTGAGATATGAAATTTAAATAGCATTTGCTAGATTTCATAGACATCAGGGCTGGAAGGGACCTCGGAAGATCGTCGAGTCCAGCCCCCCGCCCAAAGGGCAGGAAGTCAGCTGGGGTCATAGGATCCCAGCAAGATAAGCATCCAGTTTCATCTTGAAGGTGTTCAATGAAGGCGCTTGAACCACCTCCAATGGCAGGCTGTTCCAGACCTTGGGGGCTCGGACAGTAAAGAAGTTCTTCCTTATGTCCAGCCTGAAACGATCTTGAAGTAGTTTGTGACCATTCGACCTCGTCATCCCTTGGGGCGCTCTGGTGAACAAACGTTCCCCCAGATGCTGGTGGTCACCCTTGATAAACTTGTAGGTGGCCATCAGATCACCCCTGAGCCTGAGCTTTTTCAGGCTAAAGAGCCCCAGGGCTCTCAGCCTGTCATCAAATTAATTGGAGTTAATTTGAAAATATGTGCAAACATCCTTCATCTTCCTTTTAAAAATCTTCAATCAATTTTGGTGTAGAAAGTGATGGGAAAATACCGTTTAAAATAAATCCCATTGTGGTGCCAGTGGAACACTCAGTAAAGAGTTGAAGGGGTTATTTCAATGCTTTTCAGTCTTTTTAGATTCAAGGCACTACACGTTAGACTCTGGACACCTCTTGTCAGACTCAAAGCGCCACTCAGAAAATGCCAGCTCTTATTTTTCACTAATTTTTTTTTTACTACGGGAAAACAACAGAGCAGTTTTTTGTTGCAAAGAACACCAGAAGACTAACAGGTCAGAATGTATTAATACTATGGATTCTTATTTGAAGTCTCTGGTCACATCCAGGCAATGTGCAGTATGGGGTGCTGCAGACCTGTCTGTCGTGCCACACATGGCATATGCGGGCATTCCCCACTCTGTTAGCATGAGATCCCAGGGTAAAAAAAACACATGCCAAAAAAAAGTGAGGTGGTGCACATGGTGGCAGCATGTGCCACCCAAAACCAGAGCTTAGCCAGCTGGAGCAATGCTAGCCAGGCTCCCAGCTGCAGAAGCGCCATGGCTGCAGCTCCCTGAGGACCCCAGGTAAGGCTGCTGGGGCCAGCATGGATGCTGGGACCAGTAGTTGCTGGTCCCAGCCTCCCCTACTCCACCTGGGGTAACCTGCTGCACGCCAGAGAGCATGTGGCACAGGCATCCCTGGGGAAACAAACATCTGCACTCCATCTGGATGCGGCCTCTGGGTTTATCTTGTGACTCATTCTTAGACCCTGACCATTGTATGGCACCCTTAAAAGGAACTCAAAGCACCCTAAGGTCTAGTAATTAGTAGTTGTGACGTCACTACCATTGTTTTCAGTGCAATTTATTACAGTTCATCTACAATAGCTATGAAACAGACCCATGCTTGTGTTTCTCCAATCTGTATTGGCAGTCCTCAATTTACAACATTTCAAGTTACAATGTTTCGCACTTACAACTTTTAAAGATTGACACCCTGTTTCAACTTTCTGACATCAGTTTCAACTTTACAAGGCTTGATCCAATGGCATCCCACACTGGCGACCAAGTTCACTGCGTCACCCATCTCCCTGGACAACATCTGTTCAAACTTCCTTGGACACCTTCTTTAAGTAAGCAGACAAGACTCCTGAGAAGACTCCAGCCAAGAGCCCTTCAAAAAGTCCAGCAAAGTCACCTCAAAGAAGTCCTTCCAAATCAATATGATTGCTATTTACAATATAAATACATTAATGTAGCTACATTACCCATCTATAATTGATTGAGTATAAAATTCTGGGTTATTTTTAGTGAAAATAGGGTATTCAGGCCTTGGTTCAGGAACCAATCCCCCATTTATAACATTGTTTCCTATGGGAAAATTGGTTCTGAGTTACAATGTTTTGACTTAAGGCATGGTTTTCAGGACCCAATTGTGTCCTAAATCTGAAGACTGACTGCCCGTAGTTGCAAAACAATTGTATCCCTTCAACAGAACAATAATCTGCTACTTGAGGAATGCAGTATACACACAGCCAGGGCTAGCAATTACTGTTAACGTTTCTTTTGAACAAAAGTTGCTTGTGATCAAAGTGTCCTGAAAATCATTAGACTCCTTCAGTGCTGCAGAGATTTTTTTTTCCTCCGGCTCCTCACTTTGAAATCAACAAGATAATTCCCAAGTTGATATGTTAAAGAGATCCCTGAGTCTCTGCAGGATCAGGGCCTTAAGTGGTAACTTCCTGGGAAAGGAAATGTTTTCTGGAGAACTAAATATATACTTACCTGCCTCCACTGGGGTTTTAAAACATGTTAGTTAAAATATAACACCTTTTATAGGGGTGTAGGTTGTAACACCAGTTATACAAGTGTGAACAGCACAACACATGCTCAAACTGTTGTTCTTACCTAATAATAAGCTTAATCATGCAACTTTCTTGCCGCAAACCCCTAGGCAAATGAAGCACCCACCAAGAGAGTAAACTTTATATTGCTAAAATAGGAATACTTTCCACCTGAGAATATTTAAGTTAGCAGTGATTTTTAAATTTACATCTAAAATAAAAGTGGAGGATACAAAATTAATTCAGAGTAGTATGAGCCTTTTAGCAATGTAAATGATTATGTACTAGAAGGCACAGTGAGGCTTCCTAAAATTGAATCCTTTTAGGGTGCGTTCACTTATTGGAAGTTTTGCCAATGGGAATTTTCAGGTTTGGAGTAGACTGGTGGTGCCTGTATGGCAGGATGGATCATTACAGGATTCTTCCAAACCATGGTGATTACTGACTGTGATATAAGATGGCAAAATAGATGGATGTGACCATTTATATAGGACTTATTTGCATTGGAGATTTCAGCCATTAGTTTAGCTACGCAGATATAGGCAAAGCAGCTATCAACCACAACTTCCATGGGTGCAGAATAAGCAAGAGCAAGCTGCACTGATGCAAATTATAGTATATAGCAAATTTGGCTGCCCCACCAGCATCAGGCTGCCTATACCTGTAGCTGGGATAAATCCCCAGTGCTGAGTTTCCCACAGTTAGTGAAAATGAGTTCTTACCCATTTTGCAGAGAGAGTCAAGCATGTAGCTAGTACTTGCATAACTACCAACATATGCAGGTGACCAGTAAACTTTGCTATCCCTTGGTACTGCCATGTTTTAATTGCTTTGTACTTCTCCACTGACTTTCATTAAACTTTCACTAGGCTACTTTTACCATTTCTGGTCACTGAACAGATACTACTAGCCATCTGAGACTCCCTTAATTTTGCTTGATGTTTTTCCAGGTGCTTTAGCGTCATCCATGTAACCTCAAGTTCCCAATTTGAAAAGACATTTAGTGTGCATTTTTTGTGAAAGTGCAGTGCTGGATTTTTCATTTTCATATCAGTGGGAAAGTATACTGAGTAACTCCTTGTAACCAAATAACATAGAGTTATTACGAACCCTTCCATATTCTCATCCACAGAATATAAATCTGGACTGCAAATCTTTTGTGAGAAAAATATATTGGATTGGGAGAGGAAGGGAGACTTCAGTGCCAGTAACACCAAGACCACATGGACATGATATTTAGTGAGTCTGAACCAGGGTCCTTGTGATCCTTTCAAGGGTGCCATGGGGTGCCGCACAATGTTAGGTTTGCAAACATGATTTACAGGATAAACCCAGAGATTTCAAATAGAAATCCAACACTGTGGTCTTTCTGGTTGTGTCCCCACAAACACGCATGTGTGGTTTGCAGCACTGCAGACCCATCTGCAATGCAGGAAACCGCATGCACCATACATGCAGGCATTCACTGCACTGCTCATTTGCAGCACAGTGGGATTTTTTTGACACCAGGAGATCCTGATGTCAAAAAAACCATGCCAGAAAAAAAGTGGGGTGGCACACGTGATGGCAGTGCGCGCCATCTGAAAACGGAGCCTGGCCAGCCAGAGCCATGGTCTGGCTGCCAGCCAGGCTCCGCGTACCTGGACTGCCACCACTGGAGCCCCAGGGGCCCCCCAGGACCCCAGGTAAGGCTGCTGGCGCCAGTCTAAGTGCTGGCCCCAGCCTCCCCTACCCCACTTGGGGCAACTTGCCACACGCTAGAGTGCATGTGCAGGGACCTTCCCTGGGACAACTATCAGTGGCACAAATATGTACCACTGCTGTTTGTCCCCAGGGAACGCACGTTCCTGCTCATGGGGACGTGCCTCTGAGTTCTTTGCAACAGGAAAACTGCCCTATTCTTTTAGTCGAGCTGGCATTTTCTGAGGGGTGCCTCAAATCTATCCAGTAGTGTTTAAGAGTCTGAAAAGGTTGAGGACCATGGGTCAAGTGAGGTGTTCGTTTTCACTGGGAGGCAGGTTGGAGCAGAGCGTGCTAAGTACAGAAGCATGAGGGGACCAGAGGAGAATGCAGGGTGGGAGGAAAAGAGGAAGCTAGTCACTAGTCACGTTAGTCTGAAGTCAGGCAAAAGACAGGATAGATATGCACCTGTATAGAGTAATCAGATAAGACAGATAGACAGCGTAAGCTTTTGTGAACTTGAGCGCACTTCATCAGATTCAGACTCAGCATCTGATGAAGTAAGCTTGAGTTCATGAAAGCTTATGCTCTCTATATAGCTTATTTGAGAGGTTTTCAAGCTTTTTCTTATTGTGTACCCCTTCCAGATTTACCAGCTGCATATGTGCCCCTAGCAGCATGTTTAATATTTTAACCCCTTCGATATTTTAATCCCTTAAATGCCAATTATTATTATAACGAAAATTAAATCCACCATTACACAATTTCTCCTGTGTACTTCGCAGAGATGTCTTGTATACCCCCAGGGGTACACATACCACCATTTGGGAGCCCCGGGCTTATTTAGTTACTCTATAAGGTGCATCTCTACCTTGCCATGTGCCTGACTTCAGACTAACATGACTAACTACCTCTCTACTTTTCTCCCACCCTGCCTTCTGGAAGGAAAAGAGAAAGTGGGCTTGACTGGGGGAAAGAATGATGGGGCAATGGGCAGGGATGAACATTGCAGTGGGACCCGGCTCTGACTGAAACATAGGAAATACTGTCAGGTGCAGAAGGAAGCAAAATCAAATTAAAGTGTAGGCACTTACGCCCCAATAAAAAAGCCTCAAGTCCTGAAGTCAAGTATTTACATCAGTACCTGAGCTTACCCTTTCTTACAATGCAGTTTTCAGCTTTTGTGTTTGCAAAGAGGCTGAGAAGCATGAGCAGTGTCAGTGGTTTCTGCTCACACCTGTAGAAAGCGTGATGCTCTTTTTCTGTTGAAGGGCCGTGCCCACAATGCTCTACGGAGCACGTTCTCCCCAACATTAAGTTAAACATGTATATATGAATAAAAGCAACCAACACATTTTTAGTGTCCATGTAGGGATTTCATAGATGTTAGGGCTGGAAGGGGCCTCGTGAGATCTTCGGGAGATGGCGGGTTGTATAAACCTGATTAATGTGTCAATATGCAGTTTTGCCTGACTTTTGGGGGGGGCGTTAAAACACATGAACGTGGCGTGCCCCCAGAGGCTGGGGTGGCATGGCGAGCTCCCGCAGGCGGCGGTGATGTCGGGGTCGGGAGCACGGCAGTGGTAAGTGGGGAGCTCCTGCAGGCAGCCATGGCACTGTCGGCAGCAGCTGGGGGGTGGCTATCGCTGATCAGAAGTTGGCAACCACATGCAGACACCCCCGGCACTGTCAGCAGCGACCACAGACTGCCTGCAGACGCCACCAGTGGTGTCGGCGGCGACCACTCGCAGACACCACCGCCACGCTCAGCGGGTGCGCCTGCACCCCTACTCATTGCCAATATTAAAACAGGATAGCTAACCTCCAAAAACCCACCTGCGGGGGTGGGGTAAAACCCTCCAGCTCCTGAGGTTTTAATGCCAGGAATATCTGACAGCCAGCAGGCCAAGAGAAGAGGAGGCCTGGTCCCTGCCAGTCTCTCCAGCAAGGAGAAAAGCCTCTTTCCCCCACTCCTAAGAGGGGAGGGCAGCCCCAAGTGCGGCTGCCTGCGGGGGCCCCAACATTTGGCAGCACAGGTCCGGCTTGCTTCTAGGTCATCGGGTTGAAGCCTCCCAGCCGTCCCCCCGGCCCCGGCCCCGGCTCCGGCTCCGGCTCCGTCGCGCAGGGCCCA
>NW_005841895.1:1916780-1923133 GCF_000455745.1 Alligator sinensis | reverse complement strand
CGCCTTTTCTGCGGGTCTGTCTCCAAGCCGGAGCCCGGCAGGGAAGCATCCGCCCCACCCGGCAAGGGGCAGGTCCCGCTGGAGAGTCAGGCCGCGCAGACGGGTCCCCGGATGGGCTGCGAGTCCCCAGAGCCCTCATCCTTTGTATTTCCTGATGGGGAGGGGAGGGGAGGGGAGGGCTGTGTGCTGTGTCCCCATTGCTCCCCGTCGCGTCGCTTGGCTCCGCGTCCCCCCAAGCAGACGTGGTCGGAGCAGGTTTCGATGCCTGATGCACCATCTTCCTCCTCCTCCTCCTCCGAAGCATGTCGCTGTGTCGTCAAGGGCTGTCTCCAAATGCCAGCCGCGCTCCCAGGGCAGTGGGGACCGGGTCCTGGGGGTGTTGTGCTGCTTGCTAAGGGCCCAGGATGGTTCATACAGTGCGGCCCCAAGGAGTGGTGACTTTGCTGGCTTCAAAAGGTGGGCAGGGGCTTGACTGGATTAGCTTGGGGATGCCCATGGAAAGAAGCCGTCATGATGCAAGCACCTTTATACCCATATAATTAAGAATTGTAATATTCAACTAAAAAACACATATACATTTCTAATCAGACTAGCCAGACATACCAGCCCTGTGTGTGGACATACAATCCTGGTTTGCTGCCTAGGAAGTAATGTTGTTACTGGAGCCTGTTCTGTTTTTATACCAGGTGAATGACTCTTAAGCCACAGTGTCCAAAGAAATAATGATTTCTTTAATAAGGAAGGCTGTCTTGTTGTATGTGTTGTGTCATATTTTTGTTTTGATTTGGATTGAGCTGAAGTTGTTGAGCAACATGACGCTTTCTTTTAATTAGTACCTTTTCTGTTGCATAGTCAATTAGCATATGGATAGAATAATGTCCATGACAGCTCACCACTAGGGACGAGGCTTGAGATGAGACCTACTGCAGCCAGGTTTAGCATCTGCTATGACAGTTAGACTGGTGTTTCACAGGGTAAAATAGCTGCTGCTTAACATTCAGTTCTCTCTCTCTCTGCTCTTTTTTTATGCCATGAAGCCATGGGGTAATCCTTGATGCTGCTTAGCTGATGTACTTTCCTATAGGGCTTTACAATCTCTATAGGTCCCTCTCTGTTTTTCTGCTGTAGTTTGCTTTGTTAGCAGTGGCTGACAGCAATCGCCCTGGTGTAACCTAAGCTCTAGTTCACTGGCTCTGGAGCTCTAACTGGTTATCCGTCACAGAGGTGGTACTTGTGCTAGCAGGAACTGTTGACAGGGAGCTGTACTGCAGCATTGATTGTAGTGATTTGAGACTTATTTTTCTTTGTAGTGGTGCAGATCAATTTTTTGAAGACAGTGGCATTCCCAGAAAAATGACTTATTTACCAGGATTATCAGATCTCTCTTTAATGTGTTAACGGGTTTATAGGGTGTATAGGTAAAGCATGCAAGGAAAGCAAAACTAAACCCGAGTGTTATAAATCTAGAGAGAAAACAACCTGCCAGACAGTCCTTACTCAACCATCTATCTCATGCACCCTGGCACTGAAGAATCTCTTCCAAACTAGTGGGATGAAAAGGGGAAAAATGTTAGCAGATGCAGACTGGAGTCCACATCCATTACTTGGCTTCCTTGACAGATCTGCAAGAATAATAATAGGGAGTGCCTCTGCCCACCCCTACACGCCCACCCCCTCCAATCCCAATGATAGCTAGAACAATTTCTGGATGACCCTGTATTAATATGGTCGTAACCACTACTTAGTTTACAAGACTCTTTAAAGAAGGGATTACCTGCCCACAGTGTCTAACACAGTGGGGCCCAGGTCCTTGATTGGCGTCACTTGATGATATTGCAGTATAAATAAATGATAATGATTAAACATAGCTAAACACTAGTAGGCATTCAAGCAGACTGTTACTCTTGGGCAAGGACATGGGGTGAAAGGTGATTGTTCGTGCATTCAGAGACCTGAACGAAAAGTTTGATGTGCAAATATTCAGATCTAGAATTGTTTGAAATACGTGCAGCTAAAGTAGGCAGCAGGAGGCAGGTCCATTACTGACCTTTTCCATTCGAGTAAGGCAGTAGCCATATCCCATAGCAGTGAAGAGTCACCACCAGATCAATTTCTAAGGAAACCCAGTGAAGAAGCTGTTAGCAAATGAAGATGCCTTGTTCTCCCTGATGTAGCTTCTTAATAAGCTGATGAGGACAGTAACCACTCTTGATCATTGACCTTTGAATGTACGATCACGGGCGACTTCTGAATTCTATAGCTGTATGCCTTCAATAATGGGTATGTTATCCACACCACCTTTTTGTCCTCAAGCAGTACCTCGCTTTAGTCTCAGTTGAATTTTAGCCAGATTTTTCACTTTAAAATGTTGATCTAGCCGTGACACTCTGATAGCCACTGCTTCATCCATGTCAGTTGAGAAAGGGACATGGTGTTGGTTGACATCAAAATGCTGATGGTGCCTGGCTTGTAACTGAATTCCCAAGGGTGTCATATCTTGAAATGAAACAAGCTGTGACATGCAGTCATATTAATGACCATATGCAAAAACATGCCAAAGACTTCACAGAACGCATGCAAAGGCATGATCTCTGCCCTGAATAGTTCATACTCCCAAAGCTATGTGTATAATACAGGAAGCTTTCTGTGCCCATTAGCTTCCATTGGCCTTGCAGAAGTGATGCAGCAAGTGACAAGAGAAAAGCTTTAGTGGGGAATGAGATCAGGAAGAAAAGTTGCAGTATTAAGTCACATGGTCACTTCATTTTGGTGTTCAGACACATCTTAATGATTCCCTTGAAATGGAAAACTGGCGTCTTGTCAACAGGAAAGGAGTGGAGACAATAGATAAATGAATTACTTTATCACCAATTCTGCATCTGGACTATGTGGTTGGACCTCTGCATCTGGATACTGCAGGCATGGGAGTTCTCTTGCACCAAATTTGTTTCATGATAAAGGTCTTATTTGTAAAGTGCTTTCCTTCTCGTTGCTGGGGCACTTTCATTTCGAAACAATATGGCTTGAAACAGAAAACATCCTGCCCAGGGTGGCTCTGTTTACAGAGGGAAGGACGACCATATACAATTTGACAATAACACTGGGAAAATACTCTTTTCAAATGCTTTTTCAAAAACTGAATGAAATCTCTAGATCTGTGCATCAGAGACACCAAGAACTGTTGCTTGTCAGCAAAGTCCATGAGAAGCATAGTAAAAATGGAATGTGTGATTTGTTGGAAATACCTCTTAAGTTTTCTAAGCCTAGGCAGGACATTTGATGAAAAAATATATTCTACTAATTGACAAATAAAGCAAATCTATACAAGCTTAACACTGCACTCTGAAAAGTGCTTGTCAAAAATCAACTCCGTCTGATACCTGAAAATCAAGATATCATTCTGTTTTCTTGCATCACCATAGTTAATCAAGATTGAGTTTAGGTCCCAATCAGATACAGCTAAGGAGACCTTTGTGATAGAGGGACGCCTTATAAGCACATCCTTCCATGATGTGTTGTGTATGCAAAGGAGTCTGGCACTCCGTAACCGCAGAATCAGGGCTGGAATTTTCTTCAGGACACTTTTGCACAGTTGCCTTTTTAATCAGTACTGGTCTTTAAAATATGAATGTTGTGAAAGCATATGACTTGAATTAATGTTGTTGAAACTTTCCCACCCCAAATGGTAATTGTTCTAATAAAGAATTTTTTTTTTTTCATAATCTGTGAAAGGTGTTTTTGTTTTGTGTTTTAATGAAGGTACAAAAATATAGAAAAGTAGTCTAACATAATTTGGCATAAAGAAATTTTATGTAAGGGAATGTGGCTTAGATAAAATAATATACTTCAGTGATTGACATTGCAGATGTCTGTCACTATTAGAAGTACAAGAACATATTCAGACTCTCCAAATATTGTTGCCTTTATTATGCCTGTGTCTTCTTCACTGCATCTCCAAGCCAATCTTTCTATATGGTCTGTTCCTAATATTCTGCACAGGCTACTGCTTCTGGTGTTGGTGTTGCCAGATCTTGTGAGGTACATTGTGGTGCTACAGGGCATCTCAGGAGATGCTCCATGGTTTGCTTCTCCTGACAAACACATTGGTCGGTTGTATAGAGGCCCCAGTGATTTCTACAGGTGCACCGATACATCGGTCCGATATCGGATCAGCACCAAAGAAAATTGACTGTATCAGAAATTGGCCTGATGTGGCTGATAATGTAGTCGATAAATGCTCTCTGCATGTGTGCAGCTGCAGCACAGCACTTAGGCAGCAAGGAGCACAGCCTGGCAGTATGGAGAGCTGTGTGGAGCTCATAAGTCTTGTGGTGGGGGGGCGTAGACCAAGGCCCCTGGTGAAGGAGGGAGTGGGGCTGGGGTTGGGGTAGGTGCTGTCCAGCCAGGGCAGGGCCCAGGCTGGAGCTGTGGCTCGTCCAGGGGGCGGGGGAAGGGTGAGGGGGCAGCTTCTGTCAATGCATGTACCCCAAGAGGGCTGGGGGGCATATGGCCTCCAGAACTGTGCACAGAGCAGGGCGGGCTGCTGCTGCAGTCTGGGGCCAGGGCTGCGCAGGGATCTTTCCAGCAGGACTGGGCCGGGCTGCACTTGGGGCGGGGACACTGGGAGGAAGGGTTGGGGGGCTATGGTGAATTTTGGGGTGGCTGCAGACCCCCCATAGGCCCACATGATAAGCCCCCCCATTTCCCCTCCAAGCGCCACCGCCACTTGCCCTGAGCGCAGCCTGGCCCAGCCCCTACTGGGAAGAGCCCGGCCCAGCCCCAGCCCGCAGAGGCGCCCTGCCCTGCTCCGTGCAGATCTGGGGCACACACCCCCATGCCCTTCTGGGGTGCATGCAGTGACAGGAGTTGTGTCCCCCCTGCACTCCCTCCTCCCCCCCCGCACTCCTCCCTGGATGAGCCGTGGCTCTGTCCCACACCCTGCCCTGTCCCAGCCCCAGCCCTAGCCCCACTCTCTCCCTCATTGAAGGGGCCTCAATCTGCTCCCTCCCCACCATGCCCCTTCCCTATTGGAAATCAGGTCGGTATCGGCCAATATGCCTCCGTAAAAAACGGCTATTGGTATTGGTCCCAAAAATCTCTATCGGTGCACCCCAATGATTTCATGAGAGAGTTGCATTTTCCAAGACCCACTTCAGTCTGTTCAGGCTCCTCCATGTATGCCGTTTGTAACTGGAGTCGAATGCTAACTCCTCACTGGGAGTCCATATAGTGGGTGGCAGTTGTCTGACTCTTGTACCTGCTGGTTAATGTTGCCTGCTACTGTCCTCCTGATGTAAGGGGTCACTATGCCAGATAGTGTGTATAGGCAGAGAACAAGGATGGGTTTTAGGCAGCCTGTTATAATTCTGTGTGTATCATTTAGGGCGGGCGGTGTCAATATGTTTACTGTGACTTGAGCATCCCCAGGTGGTGCAGGCATATTTGGCCATAGAAAAACAAAGTGCTACGGCAGTAGTGAGTAGGGTGGATGGATGTGCTCTCCAACTGGAATTTGCAGGCTTAAGCAAAATGTTGTTTCGTGTGTTGACCTGGGCTTTGGTATTTAATATGTGCTTTTTGTAACAAAGTGTATGATCCAGTGTTACCCCTGAGTAGACTGGGTGTTTCTGATGTGTGAGGCTCTGGTCACCCCAGGGCTGGGGACAAATGTTACACACAAACTGGTTTAAGTGACCAGAAACCAGTTTAAACCAGTAATTGAACTTCTGTTCTGTGCACATAAACCACTTTCAAAATGGTCAAAACTGATTTAAGATAAACCTGGTTAAATGTAGTATTAGACTTAACCGATTTTGGTCAAACCAGTTTATGGAACTTCTTTCCCAGATCCCTTCATGGTCCGAGTTAACTCACAGTCCCCCAGCATCCCAGAATGCTTTGCAGCCCTGTGCTGGGCTGTGCTGTCTGCTCCACAGGAGTGGGGTTGGCCTCGCCCTAGCCAGAGCACTGTCACTGCTCTGACTGGCTGGGAGGGGGGTGGGGGTGGGAAACCTGGCTCCGGACCCTAGCTGGGGTCTGCCTGGCAGGGGCAGAGTAGCCCCTCGCAGGCTTTTCCCTTACTCGCTGTTGGAGTGTGGGGTGTGGGGTGGCCAGACCCTGGGCCAGGCTGACAGAGTGAGGCAGAGTGGGCCTTAAACCCCCTGTCTCGCCTTCACGGGACCCCAGCTGGGGTCTGCCTGGCAGGGGCAGAGCAGCCCCTGACAACCTTTTCCACACTTGCCACCAGAGTGGAGGATCGTGGCCAGACACCAGCTGGGGCTGGCATGCTGAGGTGGGGGGGAGGGAGGTTTAAAAAGCCAGGCAGGGGCTGCTGTGCCCCTGCCCAGCACGCC
>NW_005841895.1:1904125-1916727 GCF_000455745.1 Alligator sinensis | reverse complement strand
TTCCGATTCAGGGCCTGGGGCTGATGTCTGGCCATGACCCCTGCTCCCTCTGCCTGAGCAGCAAGTGGGGAGAAGTCAGGCAAGGGTTGCTGCACCCCTGCCAAGCAAACACTGGCTGGAGTCCCATGTGGGTGGGAGAAGGGGTCTCAACCCCTCTGCCTCAACGTGCTGGTCCAGGCCTGGGTCTGGCCATGTCCCACCTCCCTCCTCTCCAGCAGGGAGCAGGGGAAAAGCTTGGCAGGGGCTGCTTTCCCTCTCCCAATGCCTTCCCCTCCCCAGGCACACCGCAGCTGGGGTCCATGCAGGCCAGGGTGGAGGTTTATCATACTCAGTGGGCCCACAATCATACTCAGTGGGCCTGCTGGGGCCTGGCCGTGCCTCCCCCACTCAGCTTGGAGTGCTTCTCTCCCAGCTTCCCTCCAGCCACCACCGAAGGGAAGGGAAAGCTTGCTGTAGCACCCCCAGCTTTGAGTCTAGGGGTGACCAGAGATACACCCTGGGAGCAACATCTGATCCTCCACTGAAGTTCAAGAGCCGGAGAGTGGGGGCGCGGTGGTGTTGAGCACCCTGGAGTGGAGGTGATGACCTCCCCCCGTCCTCCCCCCCGCCCCCGCCCCTGCTCTACTAAGCCACTCCCTGCAGGGAAACCCAGAGCAGCAGGAGGTGCCAGGCTGCACAGTCCCCTGCAGCTGCCTCAGGGAGAAATGGGCAGGGCTTTGGCCAATTTCCAGAGAGCCGTGCGGCTCGCAAGCTGCAGTTTGGCCCCCGTGGTTGTAGCCTGAGCTACTGCAGGCACGTGGCTGCATTTCCAGAATCAAAAGTGCATGTCTGTTCACTTGCTTATCAAGTTCAAGCTGCACAGTTTAGACTAACCTGCAAAGATTGAATCGATTCAGCCTCAGGATTTTTGCCTGTCTGTACTTAGCCCAGGTGACACTCAGGTGTTGTTCCACATCCTGGTTTCTCAGATGGAAAGCGCAGATTTGGGATTTGCTGGGGTTGGGTTGGAGAAAATTATTTAGGTAATAATCTGACATTTTGTTCAGTGCTCGTGTAGAATAATAATACTTAGCATTACTGGGCTTTACAAAGTGTTAGTTGATCCTAGCAATATCTCCCAATGGTAGTAAAGCAATTTGCTTGTTTAGAAATGTGGTAAAAATAATAGAAACTTTTTTGTTAATGGATAGCAATGATGGTATCAGGGATTTTCATGAGGAATAGAAAAATATTTGCCAAGTCCCCTCTTGCAGTACTATCTCCTTCAAGATACAAAACCCAAACCAAACAAAATCTAGCCTCAAAGGAAAAAGAAAAGTGCCTTCTAGTTCAACATGGTAGCGGTTGAGCATCATCTTTCTACAAAAAACATTTATTAAAGCTTTTTTTTTTTTTTAAAGCAGCACTCGCATCCTAGGAAATCAAGAAGTCCTGGTTGATGGAGCTATGTGAGATTTGCCATTGAGAATGTTTAAAATTCTTTGAGAAGTGACATTCCCCAGAAGTTGATACTGTCAGACTTAAGGGACTTAAGTGGCTTCTTGATAAAGAAATTCTTGGCCCCCTCCCCCTGCCGGCTGTCTTGTCCCGCCACGGCCGCCGTCGCCAAGCCCCTCCACAATTATGTGGCTTCTTGATAACATACAGGATAAATCAGTGGTAACTTTTTTTTCCTGAATCTGACTGCCCAGAATAATCAAATAAATGTTTAAGGGAGGTTTAGGATAATTCAGTATGCAAAATGAAAAGAGAAAACCATGGAAATCCTTCCTGTGTTGAACTCCTTGCCAACAGTCTTGCTGCGCCTCCTCCTACTTTAGGGGTGGCCAACCTGTGGCATGTGTGCCACAAGTGCTTGGGCACTGCAGCCTCTGTGCATGGCATGTAGCAGACCTGGGAGGTGAGAGTGAGCGCGGGGCAGGGAGCAGAAAGTGAAGCAGCAGTTTGGATAGGGGAGAAGGGGACAGGAGTCGCACTTGGGAAGGGTGTGGGGCTAATTTGTGGTACACCGGTCAAAGGTTGGGCCCCACTGTTCTGCTTACTGTAGTCCTGTGAGGTGTATTAGTCCAATGCCTTGTATACATCATAGTTTTGTTGGTAGAAGTTGCATCTTGTTACCATATCTTTCTGTATGTAATCACGCCCACATTTGACATAAGCTGGCAGAAACCAGCCTTTCTGTATCCTGAATGAAGCCACCTCCCCAATGACAAAAGACTGCAGCTGACATACAACTTCCAGCAAAATGCTGGTGTGGGTGCTCTCTGCTGACAGCAATATTAGTTGCAGTAAACCTTCAGGTCCCACCCAGGGTGCACAAATTCTTGGGTTAACAAAACCTCTTGTAGTTGTAAAAGCTGCCAAGTGGAGCACATGTATTCCAGTGACAGCAATGTTGGCAGCTGTAAGCCAACAAAAAGTTCTGTTGGTTAAAGCTTAATAGTGTGGATAATATTATATTATACTATTATATTCTTAACTCCTGAGGATAGTAACTGAGCTTTGATCTGGTAGAAACAACAGATGCTGTTAGTACAATTTATCATTGTGCCCACCACTTCATGAGAACCATATATACATGGGAGTGCAGGGACTTCAAGCTGTAATACCAATCAGGCAAGGTTCTTTGAGTAGCTTGAAAGCTTGCCAAGAACTTTTTTCCAACTGCTTAGTTGGTCTAATAAAAGATATCACATCTACTCAAAGAACCTTGCCTGCTGCATCCTTAGACCAGCACAGCTACAACCAAAAACCCAGTCATACCAGTCATGAGTTTTAGATTTCTATTTTCAATGATCAAAAGGATGAGATGTCAGTGAGCATTTTATAAAAAATGAAATAGTGAACATCTTCCTAAGAAAATAAATACGTACTTGCCTCTAGGACTGGCAACATGGTTCCGTGCCACAGAAATATCTGCTTTTCAGCTGTAATCTCCATTACTAATGCATTGAAATGGGTGGCTGTATTGCACTTACACAAATGATACGTGGAGCTTAACTGTTGCCACTCAACATTCCTGCATATGTTTATTTGGTCTGTAGGTTTCTCCTTGCCTACCCCATCAGCAAAATATAGACAGACCACTTAGTATTTTGTGGAGCAACAGGAAAAAACAAGGTCAGGCAAATGGGCAGGAGTTAAGTTTCAGCTCTGATGGCTTGACTATAAGCTTTCATAACAAAAAAACCTCTTTGGGGATCTTCTTAAATATACAAGCGATAAAAGGTCAGAGTTTGTATTCCAAGTATGTTTAGCCATATTTTTAAACCTATCTGTGGAAATCCACTGACGCATGCTGCCTTTTCTTAGCTTTACATTTTCTGGAAAAGGAGGGAAGATGGTGATGTAATGTGATTCCCCAGCTTCCTGACGGACTGTTCTGGTTAGTCCATCAGTTGCTGCCCATGGATTAGTATTATTGCTGGGAGTAGTCTTTTTTGTACTTTCTTTTTGCTTGCTTATAATTAAAAAGAAGCTTGGTGTTACAGAACGGTATAAAGACGATTCTGCCATGTTAATATTAGAAATTGAATGTGTAGTAAGTGCTGATGATTCTTTACTTGGACCTTTGAAAAGCCAGTGAAGCAGGAAGCTTTTTTTTTCCTCTCTGTTATAATTAAGTGTTGCTTTGCTGTAGCTAATGAGGTTGTGTAATCTGTGGTTGACTGGAAGTCGCAGACTGCTGCGAAGAGGAAACTTTGAAAAGAACACCTCAATTTTGCAAAGTTATGATGTTACAGGACAGATTCCCCCTCCTCCTACTGCATAACCTATGAACTGGATATTAACTGTTTCCTTTTTGTTCACCATGTTAGAATGATCACAGTTGTCTATTGGACATTTATGCATGGTCAGTAAATCAGTATTTTAGAAGCAGCAATCATATTTGTGGTCCAGATATCATGCAAGACAATAGCTCTTGATTGCATGTTATGAATCGTGGTCTACTGCCCTCTTCTCTTCTGTTGGTATTGTCAGTGGTGGGGGCTACTGCTTAACTTGTAATCAGAATTTAAACCTGTAAAGCATGTCAGCATGTTCCTAATTCTGGCTGCCCTGTTGAAATCAATGAGATGACTAGTACAGTGCATGCTTAAGTGATTAGCAAGCTCAGGGCCTTTGGCTTTAACTCTGGTTGAATCTGCCCTGTTTACCTAACGTCTTGTGTTTGGTTATAACTATGGAACAATATATAAGTGCATAGTAATTTAAGGAGACAGAGAAGGAGAAGAGACTGTTTAAAATATATGTGTGTATATATAATATATATTTCAAAGCAGGGCATTCCCTTTAATAAGAGCATCTGAACCACACTGTTTATATTGGTGTCAGTCATGTTTCATTTGCTGATAAAACATGTCAGCGAGCCATTTATACTCTTAAAGTTTCCAGAAGTTTGTTTTGGACATTTTCAAATTCTCATTGGAACTTGGTTTCCAGGTTATAATTTATTACCAAGAACACTTTAAAAGGTCTGTGTTAAATGACTCTTGTCCTTTGTTTTAGTCCTGACTCTTTATTTTGTAACTATAAACAGAAAGGTATGTAGCTTCCCCCCCCCCCCACTTCCATAATCCCTTAAAGAGGCCCATCCTGAAAGGTAAACAAAGGTAACTTTGGTTTCAAATATCTGATTAGACAGTGAGTAACTCTTGCTGTGTAATTGGGAAGAAGACTGTGATGAAACTAAGCATTATAAATATAAGACTTGTTCCCTTGAGTAAAGCCTTGGTTTTAGAGTGTCACACTGGAGGTCATCCTAAATGCTCAGTAGTTGAAATAAGTCTGGCTAATTTGTGTCTTCTAGCCCTCTTCATTGTGATTGAGAAAACAATCCTCCCATTCCCTAGAACAAATACATTCATACGCGCACTTCCTGTTAAACTCCTGTCTGAGCACCAGCCTTTCCATTAACTTTTTTCTTAAACAGAGCTGGTATAATTAAAAGGAAAATCATTGGCTTTAAATCCCTTTTCTTACTTTTTCTGTCTATAAGTAGCACCTAAACTAACAATAATTCAAAGGTATTGGATTAAAAAGAGAACTGTCTTTTTAGAGCATGGTTTGCAAATTTGACTGCTTGGTAAGGTCAATTCAGCTGTTTTCTCTTGTGTAATCATTTTCCCATAAGGGTGTGTGTGTGTGTGTGTGTGTGTGTGTGTGTGTGTGTGTGTGTGTGTGTGTGTTACACACGACAGCATGGGTAAAGAAACATTCAGGAGCTGTGTTACTGGAAACTGCATTTTAAACTAGATTTTCTGTTGTGATTTTAATTTGTATTTATCATGGTCCCACCCGGGGAGAAGACAGAAATGGTACCTCATTGTGCCAGGCACTATACAAACTAGACAGTGCCCCTTTAGAAATGTAATAAGAGACCTTAGCTACAGTAGTAGAAACCCGCATTAAAAAAATCAAGTACTTGCATTGCAGGATAAAGGTTTCCACTAAAGGGTAAAGATATTCTGATTGTTTTACTCCAACAGCTTGACCTAGCTGTTCATTGCTATTAATTACTGGGGTTACTTATGTTACCAGCTGTGTTTATTTTTGTTGGGCTCTCCTGCATTCTCCTAATTTTCCTCCTTTTGGTAAATGAACAGTTCACAGGTGAACAGCAGATTCCAACTGCAGAGGTTGTGCAACAGCTGACCTCTGCTGTTATCAGCTAAATGTGATGATGAGCCAACACATGTTGAGGCAAACTTGCTCTTACAGAAATGTGACAAGTCTAGAGGGAACCAGTACTGGGATGCAGGATAGTAGTTGACAGCATTGGACCCTTCTACTCTAATCAGACTGCTACTCTAATCACCAAGGATCCTGGTTTTCCCAGATAAATAGCAAATTCTTTGATAAAAAAAAATCACAAAATCATGATTAAAACAAAAGGCCCCTCCCAGAGCCCTGCTGGTGTCTCTCAGTTCTCCCCCTCCCCCTGACAACCCCCTGCATTGGCGACGCGTAGGGGGTGCACGCGGGTGCACATGCACCCCCTGAGATCGGCCGTGCACCCCCTGGAAGCACCAGCCGTGAAACTGGAAGTGCCAGTGGAATTGCACTTCCGGTTTCACCACTGGCTCAGTGATCGGCTGCTGGGGGATACCCTCCCCCTCCCCGGTCAGCGACCTGGTGCCCCCCCTAGACTCGGGAGGCACCAGTCACCCCCCACCCATAGCCCCTGCTTCCCCAGCCCTGCCGGAGGGGGCCCCCAGCTGCCAGGGCTACAGGGCCAGGGACCCAGGTCTGCAGCCCCCTGCCCCCAGCAGAAGGCAGAGGCTGTTACAGCTCAGTTCTCTGCCCCCCCCGGCCCCCCGCAATGCCTGCCTGCTGGGCGCACTGCCTGCCTGAGGGCAGCTCACTGCGGCTGCGTGCACTTCCAGGGGGGCAGGGGGGACCCATGCCCCCCAGATGTGTGCACAGGGTGGGTGTGCACTACCTACTGTGGGCTTCCACCCTGCTTCCCTCCCCTGGGGCCTCCACAGCCTGGCATGTGCAACCTGGCGCTGCAGGGCAGAGTGGGACCATGCAGGAAAGCTGCTCGCTGTTGCAAGCTCTGTCCTGCCCTGGCATGGAGTCCCCTGCACACGTGGCACCAGTGAGGAGCACAACCCCGTGCTGCCTCTCCCACTGGTGCTGCATGCACAGGAGACCTGTTGCCAGGGCAGAGTAGAGTTTGCAGCAGGAAGCAGCGTTCCTGCGTGGGCCTGCAGCACGGGGTTGCACCCACTGGGCCACAGAGGCCCCAGGAGAGGGCAGCAAGGTGGGAGCCCACAGCAGGCAGCCTGCACCTGCCCTTGTCCTGTGCACAGATGTGTGTGGGCATGGGTCCCACCTGCCCCCTGGGAGTGCACGCAGCACCGGGGAACTGGGCCCACCTCCTGCCCCGTGGACAAGCTGCCTATCACCCCCTCCTGCTCCCTGCCAGGGCCCTGCGGCCGCACATTATGGAGCCCCAAGTTCCCTGCACCACCCAGCTGGGAATTAGCCCCAGCCCTGCCCAATTCCTTCCCTCCCTATGGGGGGCCTCAATCCCCCTGCACTTACCTGTGGGAGCTGCTCTCCAGGCTGCCTGGCACCCCCTGCCTGAGCACCCTCCTCCTGCTCCCCCCTGCCCCCTTCAGGCTGGAACTCTGCCAGCCTCCAGGGAGCTCTTTGCAAAAATGGAAAATCTGCAGGGATTTTTGCTAAAATGAGAAATCCACATTTCCCCCTGTACTGGAGAAAAAGTAATGTTTTACGCCATTTTTCCGTAGGAAACAGAAAACCCAGATCCCTTCTAATTACCCTCTTGAGGGAGAAACCATACCACCTACAGCTTCAAGAGCAACTTCTGGAGTAGTGCGCAATTTCTGTTTTGAGTCCATCCCAGACATCTGTGCATACACTAATATTTAAATCTGTTTAGATTGTAAACCCTTTGGCTCAGGAAGTTTCCGTTCTTTATGTTGGCACAGCAGCTAGCACGCAATGGGTCCTGACCTAGGCATTACCATAATAAAAATAATAATTTATCTTAGGATTCATTTGTGGCTTGTTTAGTGAAATGCAGTGTTGTCAGAATAGGGATCTAATTATGTGGAAAATCATCTTAAATGCATGCAAGAAAATGCCTAATTTAAGGTTGGCCTGTCATAAAATTAATTTTGGTGAAATGGTCAAGAAATATTTTCAGTTAAACAAGACTCTGTTGTTCCTTATTCTTTTCCTGAAACCAACTGGATTTCCAAGCCTTTTGCATTCTGTAGGAATTTCCTTGGTAGATAAGATTTCTTTTTGTTTGTTTGCAGACAGTGGGTGGAAAGCATGAAAGAAGATACTTCACTTTTTGATAAAACCACCTTTTGTAACTGTGAATGGTGAATGCCATTCACCCTAATATTTCCTGTTTTGCAGCTTGTAGATGATAAAGTGGCTTTACCTGCTGAAAACATTGAGTAATTCCTTAAATGGTAACTCACTTGATTTATTTCTGATCATTTATATATATGCTTACCAAAGCAGGAGTTCTGTGATTCAAGGCACACATTTTGGCATTATCTCATGTGGTGAGTCTGATGTATATTTCTGTCAGATCTCTGAAGCTTTGCATTGTAAACTTGCATCTAACACAGAGCTGCAAAAGTCCCTGAAATCCAGTGTAACTCCTTTTTCTATAACAAAAGGAGAAAAGAAAAGAAAGGATTAGTTTTAAAGGAGAAGCAGCAACAAGAGAAAAACAGAGGAAAATAACCTTTTCTGCTTTGGAAAGTTAAGATGTTGCATATCTATTTTTCAGGTTTTCCTTTTAAGAGCAAAGTAGGGTGTTAGTGGGGAATCTTTCAGTAGAACAATGCATGCATGTTTATTCACCTGCTGATTCGTTACTTGGGTGTTTGTTCTTCTCCAGCGTAGTAGGGAACTTGGTTCATCCCTCTGACCCATCCAGAGATAGATTTTTGCTTCTTATAATACCTGGAACCAAAGCAGTACAATGCATGTCAAATTAATAGGAAAAGAAATGCCAAGTGATCCTAAATATCCTGGGGGTAATAGCATAGTGTTTCCAATACTGTACTGGATGTTTTAACAATCCTGATGTCTCAAAGTAAAGCTGAAATAAAGTACTGCCTGCCTGGAATGGATGGGATATGTCATGTGTCATTTTAAAAGATGTATAATAGCTGTTGGGTGTAGAAGATGGCATATTCTTAAGGTTCACTGCGAAATTCTGGCCAACCACAACAGAATTGTTCTGCATTAGTGCTGGAGCTAGAGATGATGAACTGTACAAGTTATAGAAATCATAGAAAAGGGATCTCCAGAGGTCATCTAGTCCAACTCCCTGTCTGAGGCAGGATCATCCCAAGTTGAGAGCCTGGTCAAGATTTAGGGCTGTCAGATAATCGCAGTTAACTTATATGATAATTTGTTTTTTTTGCATTAATCACATAAATGCGTTAATTTTTTTAATTGCACACATCATTTTGACCACTGGAGCAGACCAGCTCTGGACCAGCTGAAACCATTGCACGCAGTTCCAGCCCCAGCCCACCCCGTGCCTGCTCCAGACTTGCCCGCACATTCTGAGCAGCGACAGTGGCTGGACAGAAGCTGCTACTTGGCACAGGGGGGAAAAGCATCCCCTTCTGCTCACCGTTGCCAGGCCTTTCTTGCTGCTACCGCCCAGAGCCCATGCCTGGGGTGCCCCATAGCTCCTCTCCGCTGCTGTCACCACTGCCTCCAGGCTGCCCAGTCAGGCAGCAGTGGCAGTGCAGATGAGCCACAGGGCAGTCCAGGCACGGGCTCCAGGCTGCTGCGGCAAGAAGGGCCCAGCAGCAGTAAGGGGGAGAGGCTGCTTTTGCTGTGTGCTGAGCAGCGGTTTCTGCCCAGCCACTGCTGTTGCTCAGTGTGGGCAGATGAATCTGGAGCAGGTGTGGGGCAGGCCAGGGGCATGGCTGTTCGCACAGCTTCTGGCTGGTCTGCTCCGGCTGGAGCATGCATGGCACGGGTCGGGATCAGGGCTGGGGCTGTGTGCTGTTGGTGGCAGCAGGCAGGAGCCACAGGGCATTTGGCTGTTGGGGGGGTGGGGTGCTGCCAATTGTTTAACTGTGCTTAAAATTGTGATTAATTGTGACTATTTTTTTAAAATCTCACAATTAATTGCAATTTTTTTTTAATCATTTGTCAGCCCTATCAAGAATCATGCAAAAGGTGCATAGATGTGTTTAAACATGAATGCAGATTGCTCAAGTATTTAATTCATTGCTCTTTCTGCATAGCCTGTGTGTTACCTGGCATTATGAATGAATTGCATGTTTGCTGAATTACCAGAGTAAAATTCTAGCACGTGCTGGTAGAGAGACCGGTGGTGACTGAAACCAGCATGATTTTCAGTGATGTTCCCTTCATTGATTACAACAAAGGGGCAGAGTGGTGCTCAGATTGCTTTGAAAGAAGGTTGGTTCACTGGACTTCTGCTGCCTACAACCATTTAAAGACAATAGCAAGTGAAATCTTTTTACAGACATTGGAGTGATTACAGTAGACATTGACCTATGCTGCTTTAAGAACGCCTGCACAAGTGCTTTTGTGAGGATTGTAAATGGGACAAACTGAATTCCGCCCTTTAAGTAAGCTCTGGGGGTGTGGTAGTGCAGAATAATGTAAATGCTCTACAGATAGATTCAGCTTTCTCTATTTGCAGGTATTCATTTGGGAGGAAAATAATTCAATATTGCCATTGTCCAAGTGTGGAGAAATCATGAGAAGTAGGGCTGGATTGCCTTAAAATTATGAGACTTGTGACAAAGATTTTAATGTTCTTTTTTATTTGCCATCTGAGTCTTGAGCCTTCAGGGGGGACAGTTCACATTTTCAAGTTTTATTCCGCATTCAATTGGGCTAAAAACTTACTGCTCCTTAAAGGAAAACTGAGGCTTTCCTGTAGTTTTGTCTTTTAGCCTTCTATCACGGAGAAAAATGCCAAATATTGGCAGTGTTGGCAACACTAATAACTTCCAAATGCCTTGAATCAGTAATTTTCTGAGACATGATGTCCTAAGATCACTGGAAGAAATTTAACATGCAATAGTGAGAGCAACACACACATTACAGTACCGCTGCTTGACTATAGCAAGTGCTGGTCTTCAAGTCTTCATCTAGAGCAGGGGCTGTTAACCGGGGGTACACGTACCCCTGGGGGTATTTGGGAAGGTCCTAGGGGGTACGTGCAGGCAGGCATGGATGGAGTGCTGCTGTCTCCCAGGAGCGGGGCGGGTGCGGGGGGGGGTGAGGGCAGCAGTGCCCCTCTGCGGGCCACGCAGGCAGCGCCTGGCTGGCTGGACACAGGGGTGAGGGGAAGCTTCTCCTGTGCTGCCGCTTTGCACTACCATGTGCTGCTAAAAAATCCACTCATTTTTTAGTAAGTGTACCCCCCTCCCCAGCTCCACATCTGGCTGCGCATCCACCTCCCCAGCTCTGGGCCTGGCTGCACGCCACCCCCTCTCCCCCCGCCCCAGGCACCGGGGGTGCACTTACTAAAAACTTCTGGCCGCCGGGGGTACACTTGCTAAAAAAGGTTGAAAACCCCTAATCTAGAGCTAGACCAGAAAGCAATCTTTATTATTTGTGACACTGCTGAAAAGGCAGATACTGATGTTTCATAAACAGGTGATGTAGAAACATCCCCTTATACACTGCAATATAATATATTATAATGCAATCGTATATTCCGTATGTTAAATGCTTCCTCGATACAGAAATAGGTGTCCTGTGGTCACAGTGTCAGTTTTACCGTGCTGAAATTTGTGGGTTTGGGGATTTCGCATTCAGCTTTTAGCAAAGGTCAGGGAAGTTGTTAAATAGCCTCAGTACAAGACCTAGAAACGTGGAAAGAATAGAAAATTAACAGACTACAGCTGGAAATCTTTATTTTCTGTTTACCTTAGATAATTTTAAAGACTGGTAGGAGGAGAGTGTTAACAGGAAGTAAAGAGTGCTTTCTAAGTAAAAAAAAGTCAAAACTTGATGGGCTGCCAACTTCAATGGTTTTCTGGGAGGAAAATCCTGTGTCTGAGATGGACACGTTCTCTTCACAGAGTAATTTTAAATTGCTAAATGTTTCCTTTCATAAACCTTTCCCAGACTTCCTTAATTCAAACGCACCTAAACTTAAAACTTAAAATATTATGCATGTTGAAAACTACCTCCTTTGTTAAGGAGGTAGTCAAGCTGGGCATTTGACAACTGGGAAGAAAATCTCCAGAGCTAACAGATGAGCTCCCACAGCCTGAACAAAAGAGCCCAACTGGTGCAGCTGGGGCTATCCCATTCATCCTCCCTGGAGTGGCACAGAAGGCACCCATAACTTTGACTCAGCAGCAAGTAATTCACAATTTTACTGTAAGTGCAAATAAAGCTAACAGTTGGTAAGAGCATGCATAAAAAATCTTGAAGGCTGTGAACTTAATATCTATTTTCATCTTACTGTAAAAATAAAACTTTCAGAGAACTGCAACATAAAAATCTTGTCACGAAAGGGATTTTTTCACAGAATAACCCCAAAATATTAATGCTCCAGGCAAACACTGTGCTGAGCATTCATTGTAGATGGACACTATCAAGTGACATTCACATTTGTTTGATTATTTTTTACGTTCTTAAAGTTTCAGCTACAATTCTTATAAGGGAGAGCGGTATTTTTGGAAGGAAGTTTGTATCCTTATTTCAGTTTGTTTACTTTGGACATTTGTTCAGAGACTTCCATTTATAGTAAATTCGCTTCCTCCTTTGTTGGCATGTCTTAGCATAGCAGCCAGAAAGTGAGACAATCAGTAAAAAGCAACAACCCTTCTAGCCAGATGCAAATGCTTTATACTGCTGAGGCCCAGATCCTGGATCAGTGCAGAGGTGGGGGCAATTTTTTAATTCTAGAAATGTGTTTATGGCAAGAGATTCCAGGTTGTATCCACTTGTGATCGCCTCAGGGTAATACGTGAGACTAGCCAGGAATGGAAAGAATCCATGCTTCCCTTGCCGGACCAGAAAAATCTAGGAGAAATTCTACCTCTGGGGTGTGGTTGGGTTAACTCACTGTGTGGTTTTGTGCTTTGTTTTCC
>NW_005841895.1:1875227-1904114 GCF_000455745.1 Alligator sinensis | reverse complement strand
CGTAAAATGAAAATAATACACACTCAGTCACCATGTCGGAGTATTAATGGAGTTTAACCAATATCCATATAACACTTTGAACATAGATGTAATATTTATATTAGAGGTGCACTGATACATTGGTCCAATATCGGATCAGCACTGATATAAAGCAAATTGATTGCTTCAGAAATTGGCCGAATGTGACTGATAATTTGGCCGATAAATGCCTGTGCATGCGTGCAGCCGTAGCACAACATGTAGGCGGTGAGGAGCAGTTTGGAGAGCTGCATGCACCTGGTAAATCTGTCGTGGTGGATGGGGAGAGGGAAGGAAGGGTCATGGGGGAGCAGATCAAGGCCCTTACAGGGTGGGAGGGAGTGGGGCTGGGGTAGGGGCTGGGGCAGGTGCTGCCCAGCTGGGATAGGGCAGGCACAGGATGGACCTGCAGCTTTTCCAGGGGGTGTGGGGATGGTGGGGGTACTTTTGCCACTGTGCGCACCCTGGGAGACCACAGGAGGGGCATATGCCCCCAGATCTGTGCGGGGTGTAGGCAGGGTAGGTCTGCCCGGGCTGCACCGGGCTCTTCCCAGCACATGGGGAGGGTGGTTGGGCCGGGGCTGCGCTCAGGGCAGGTGGTGGTGGTGCTGGGAGGGGCCTAATGTGAATTGTGGGGTTACTGCAGTTCCCTGCTATAGCCCCCTCCAAGTGCTGTCGTAGCCCAGCCCGGCCCAACCTCTGCACAGCCACAGCCTGCAGCTGCAGCCTGCCCTACCCCACCCCGCACAGATCCAGGGGCACATGCCCCCCCAATGTCCTCCCAGGGTGCGCACAGTGGCGGGAGCCATCTCCCCCCTCCCCGCGCCCCACGAACAGGCCACAGCTCCGTCGTGAACATTGCCCCGCCACAGCTAGGCAGTGCTTGCCCCAGCCCCACTCCTCTCTCACCTCAGGGGCCTTGATCTGCCCCCCGTATTCCCCTTCCCTCCCTCCTCCCCTTCCACCACAACAGGCTTACCAACTGGGCACAGCTCTTCAAGCTGCCAGGCTGCGTATTTGAAATCAGATTGCTATCGGCCGATATGCCTCCTTAAAGCAATTGGCTATTGGTATCGGCCCCAAAAATCTCTATCAGTGCACCCCTAATTTATATTAATACTTTAGTAGCAGTAATAGCTATGTAAGTTCTGACCCAAAGCCTCTCCATGTATTCTCTTTCCTGGACTTTGGCAGACTTTGAGTCAGGCCAGCAATACTTCAAGTATGCTAGGTGTTTTACTAGAGTAATAAAAAAATCAGGGTCTCGACTCCAAAAGGCTTGCAATCTAAATAGACTATCACTGGGTCGATGTCAAAGAATTAAACAATCTTACCTTTTGTTTGTAGCTTTTACATGGGTTTATTTAGCACTTTTCTACAGGTAGTGTTCTGCATTTTCAGTTTTTACTGAGTTTCACTGATAAATTCCTTGATTTTTTTTTTTTAAGTCATTCAGTTTTTACTGATTTACACCCATTTTTCAGTTCAAATCCCTATTAACTGGCACAAGTGGGGAATGGCCCATTCCCCACTCACGCTAGTTAACAGGGATTTGAACTGAAAAATTGGTGGTGCTGGTAAGCTAAAAATGCCGCTGTACTGGTTATCTGCGGCACAGGTTTCTGGCTGGATGTCGGGGGCATGTGGCGGGGGCCACATGTGGAGTGGGTTGTTTGGGGGGTGGCGGTGGCCACACAGGGGCCAGGGGAGGGTGACTGGAGCCACTGCCTGGGGACATGGGCTCTCGGCTCTGACCCTGGGTAGGGCAAGGCGGGCTGTGGGAATCACTCCCAGGGCAGGCAGGTCTGAGCTGCACCCCAGTGGTTCTGGCTTTGGCCCTGCCTTGGGTGCTGGGAGCTGGGAGCCTTGCCAGGGGGAGAGGCAGGTGGAAGAGCCTGGCCGGGGCGGCGCCCCCCCCCCCCCCCCCCCCCCAAACGCCAAGGCAGCCTGGCAGCAGACTGCTGCAGCAAGGGGGAGGGGTGCAAACACAGCCAGGGAAATAAGGCAGTGCATGGCTCCATGTGCTTTCTGTCACTGCTCCAGGGGCACATGCCCCCCCAGGAAGAGCCCGGCACAGGCCCCACAGCCCTCCCAGGGGGCGCATAGCAGCAAGAGCTGCCCCACCGCCCCGTGCCCCCTGCACCCACTGACAGGTCCCCCTGCTGTGCTCCCTTCTGCAGCCCCAGGAGCGGTCAAACAGGCTGCACCCACCCCTACCCCCACCCTTTCCCTAGTCCCAGCCTTATTCCCTCCCTCTCTCATCGCCGATTTTTCCCCAATTTAAACTGATTTTTTTTCCTTTTCTTCCTTTTATCCTAATTGCATCCCAGTTTTTATGTTTCGATGATAAACCCTGAAAAATTCCCAGATTATTTATTTTTTTAAAATAAAAACTGAGAATGCAGAACACTATCTGCAGGGATACTTAGAGGTTTGGGGCTTCAGACACTTTGAGAAAAACAAGACAATCTACATGCCTAGGGAAGGCAAGGGGTATGTAGCAGGTGGAGTCATGGACAGGGATAAAATGAAAATGTTTCTTGAAAAGTAAATCTGTTTTTCCAATAGGTGTTGTGAGTGCCTGAGATGTTGCGGAAGAAGAGACCCAAGGCCTCGTACAGTTTGGCTCGGCCATCCAGAAAAAAGAGACCAGCGGTACCCTCGCAATGTGATCAACAATCAAAAATACAACTTCTTTACATTTCTCCCTGGGGTAGGTATTCCCAAGGGGACTCCTGGTCTCCACATTCTGACTCTCTTGCCTCATTTTTGGTAGGTTTATAAAGTATTGACGCAGAACCTGAATTCACAGTAGAGAATTCTGCTCCTGCTCCTGTTGTTTTACTTAAAATATGCCTTTTGGTCCTCATTTCAACATCCATTTTGAGTATAAAACTAACTTGCAATCTGTATGGTGGTATAATCGGTGGCCATGCAAACTGCACCCTGCTGTCTTTGTGGGTAGAATTTACTCCAAGTCCCAGAGTTGATTATTCCATTCATCCTCTCCCTTAACTTCTACCCCTGGTCTGTAGATCAGCTGCACTGCAGTGTGTCTGCTGATGCTTTTAAATATACAGGCTGTTTTTTGTGACCTTAGGTTCTCTCAAACAAGGCATGTGGTTGTCTGGATCACAGAGACCCATATAAATAGGCAGCGCAGTGATAGCTGTTCTCTTGCATGGATATTTTGCCTGTGTGTGATGACCTCATAAACTACTGCCCAGTATTTAATACCTCTCTAACTAGTCTAATAATCAGTGATGATACTGGATCACCATTGATCATGTAGATGCTGCCCTATGGGTTATTTGGCAGTTTTATTTCCCCTGAACTGTGGATAAGGTATATCAGGGGAGTTCCTGACTTGCTAAACTCAGGAATCATAATTTGACCACCCCCACGTTATCTGTGAGCCAAACATGATTTTACCCAAATATTTATACACAGACTTCTAATGAATGCCTTTGAACGTGAAGCCAATATCATCCTTTCTTCCAACATAAACTTATAGGAAATAAACTTTCAAATCACACTTGGAATATAGCGTGTGCAATTAAGCACCTGAGTCACATGGTACAGTTTTTGTTCCTTGACTTAGATGATCTAATCTTTATAAATGAGAACAGTACCTGAAGAAATCATTCAGACTCTGAATATTATAGGGAGAAAGCACTTAATGAAGTGATAAGTGATAAGCAATTTTTGGACCTCACCTGCCAGCCATCAGTTTGCTATGCTCCTCTGCTATGCTCCTCTCTTCCTTTCTTGCTAGTGGACTGTATAGGCTCCCATTTCTCCCTTGCAGGGGCAGAAGGACTGGTGGCCTTGCTCCATAACAGCAACTTCTGTGTTACATTTCTGAGCTTCTCTCTGCACACCATGCATGGCCTGCTCTTAGAGGTCAATTTGTAATTCATACAGTCTTTTCATTAGGGACAGTTTTCTTTTAAACAGAGGAAGTAGACTGGTTGCTGTTGGAGTGAAAGTGCCAGGGAAGCAAATGCAAGTTTCTGCACATTTTTTGCAAGAGAAATCATAGGCAGTAAACTGCTGTTTACAGAACCATCACTTCTCAAAGTGGAGTTTGTCATAAGTTTAAAATAAGGGTGAAATCATGTACCCGCCTTAAAGATGAATTACGGAAGAGTCTGGTATGGCATAGGCACAGTTGTGTATACTCTATGCACATAAAATGACCTTTTAAAAATAATTTCCAAAGCTACTTGAAAGCTGCTGCAATTTAGGATTTAGACACTTCAGTAGCTAGCAGAAATATGTCTCATCTCACATGCATAACTTTAGAGCTCTCCATTAATATCTCCCTTCTTTTTTTTTTTTGTAGGTGCTGTTTAACCAGTTCAAGTATTTCTTCAATCTTTACTTTTTGCTTCTGGACTGCTCTCAATTTGTTCCTGAAATGAGGCTTGCTGCACTTTACACGTATTGGGTTCCCCTGGTAGGTCATCTAAGGTTTATTTATTCAAGGAAGTTTCAGTGTTTGGCTACAAAATGTCCTTTGTTGCCTTATCTCTAGGATTTAATAATTCCACATTTTAAATGGATTGTGTTAGCTTGTTTTTATGAAGTCTGTTCTCTAACCATTCTGGGATGTAGATCCTTGTTCGGTCTTTTTGAATTCAGTTTGTAAAGGTTTAACATTACAATATCAGAGGAGTCTGTAACCAACGCTGTTCATTTGAATTGTTAACATATACAGAATTCTTTGCTTATGCAACTTCTGGACTTACTGACATTGCAGCCAGCTGGCCCTGCCCTCTGTTAAATGAGGGGAAAAACAAAGACCAAAATAAATATCTTTCTGGCACTATCTAGTCTTCTTCAAAGCTGCAGTTACCAGAACGTGAAACATGCAGACAGAGGATCTGTGTGGGGGCATGAGAGTATTTCATGAGAAAAATTGGTAGGGGTCTCACCGAAGTCTGACAACCAATGTGAAGGCCTCACAGTATTTTTATTCAGAATGACCTCAGTGAATGACTGTACACATGCAATAAGTGCAAATTCAGCTGTTCAGCTAGTTGCAGCTGTATCAGCCACATAAATCTATGTGCCACCATTTCTCTCTACTTTTAAGTCAAGATGGAAATAATGATTTAGGCTGATGTCCCTGTGCTGCAACCAGCTTCCCCCAGCTGGTGATTCCACTTTGCTTTAAAAAAATGGTAGACAATATTTGCGTCAAGCCCATATAGCCATCCCTTTTCCTTCAAAAGAAGCTGCAAATAAACTGTTGTTTTTTGGCTCTTCCAACAAGTTTTAGAAATCCTTGGATGAATGCAGTGTCCATCTAAAGAAAATCTTTATAGTAACTTTGTATAGGAAGCAAAAGCCACATTTTAAAGTTATAAGCAGACCTGCATGGTGTGTAAAGACTGCCCTTGGCTTTTGTTTGTGAATCACTGGTGGTAAAAGCTCTGGGAGAATTGATTTGGGGGGTGGGAGCAGGGAACGGGGACTAGGGGAAATCATTCTTTCCATCTCCAACTGAATGGGAGAAAGTTGCTTTCCATTAAACTCAAAGTAAACAGATATCCCTATTAGTAAAAGCAAACTGATATCACAGAATTGAAGAGTGATGTATGGCAGTCTACTGCTAAAACGCTGCTAGCGTTCAAACCTGTATAACGCTGAATTCAGTCTCAGGCATTTACCCATGACAGTTATTGTGTTTGCCCCATTTAAGAAAGCATGTGTCACAAGCTACTTTAACGAGACCCTGTCAACAATTTCTCTCTTTTTTTGCAATTATATAGGCAATTGTGATTTGTCTAAGCCAGATGAGCAATTAGGATTTAGCATATGAGCTGCCAGCGACTAGTATAAGAAAGGTCTTTGTTCATTACTGACTGCTGATACAAGTGTTTGGTATAGAATGACATACATGATGGCATAGTGAGGCAGCACATGTGGGAATATTTTTAGATGATTATTTGAAATTCAGATGCCCAAACTCTTTAAAGTACTGATCCACAAAATAAGCTCAAAATAATTGGCACAGACTCTATTCCTTTCTTTTCTTTTAATTTTTTTTCTTTCTTTTTTTCTTTTTTAAAGCAGCTAGAAGTTTGAAGCTGAACACAAGAAATACAAATTTTAATTCTTGGAGAAGTTGTTAGGGTTTTTTTGTTTCTCAGTTACACAATTGATGTCTTTCTCAGTGGCCCAAATTATGAAGTAGTGAACATACCCTTTAGGAGTGAAATGGCCCTCTAAAAGATTATGTATATTAATGACTTTTTAGCTTCTCCATTATGAATTTTATTCTGACACACTTGTATATCTAAAGGAGCTTGAAGTCTTTAGGGTATAGTCTTCCTAGATGGAAGAACATCAGTCCTGTTTAGTTGTACTTTTTGGATGTATGGAAGGCAAAATGAGAAAATACCCTAGGTCATTTGTATATTTGATCATCCCTCTTCTCCCCATGGCAAAATTTGGTAGGATTTTTTGTTAAAACACTTTTTTCTTCTTGCAAAAAATTACTTTTTGTTGTTGTTTTCCAAAATGTTTTTGGACTTGTTCTACCTCATGGTCAAAAAAAAAGGGGGAGAAAAAAGAAAAAAAGCCTAGAGGTTAAGAACAGTCTCTCTTAGGCCAGTAATCTTCTTGGTATTCTATTGTCAGAAAAATTAGCTTGTGTGCAGAAAAAAAAATGACCATTTTTACAGGGTGCAGGATTTCATTAACATTAACAAATTCTGTGTTAGCCTACTAACTTTGATGTCTCTTCTGCTCTTAATCTCTGCTAAATACACATATTCTTGGAAAGGAAAAAGTGTAAGGGTGAAAATGCCAGCTCTTAGCTTTCACTCGTTTCTCCACTATAAAATAATAGAGTGATTGGTTGCAATTTCCCAAATGATTAGCTAGTATTATAGGCCTCGGGTTTTGCGTACCCAGGTCAAGATGACATAAAGCAATGGTGTTGAACTCAACTGGCTCCACGGGTCAGATGAATAATGCACGGTTGACTCCGCAGGCCAGATTGGGCAAGGGCATTCACTCTGGTTATTCTGGGAATGCGGTGCATGCAGCATCCATATGGGTACCAGTCTGGGACGCATGTTGCACATGGGCCCTGAATTGGCTGGGGCAGGCCCCCTGCTGCCCAGAGCACCTGCATCTAGAGCAGGGCATACTTCCCAGCGAGGATTGCATGCAGCATGCCTCCTGGGCTGGCTGGAGCAGGACTGCGTGACGTGCATCCTAGACTGGCTCTGCACAGACAGCACATGTGGCGCAGGTGCCATGTGCAGCATGGCTGTGGCTCAACTCCAGGCCCAGAGGCAGCACTGGGTGCTGGGTAATGAGGCTCTGCAAGCCCGATCCAGCTCATGGGCCTGTCTTTGACACGCCTGCCTTAAAGCATTATGATTTCCAGGGAGCAGGTGATCAACATTTTCTGAAAATCGGATCCCAATGAGGTTGAGAACCACGGGCCTAGAGTGAGTTGGGCATTGCAGTTACGTTAGTGATTTTGGAAGAAAAAAAACTGTACTTCATTTCCTGCATTCTTTTTCATACATCTATCTTTGGTTTCATTTGTTTATATTCTCTGGGGGTTTCTTTTGTTTGTTTTCACTCTAAATTTGCTTGGAAAACTAATAAATGCACTGATGGACAAGATACCCCTTAACTGGTTACAAATTTTTCTCAAAAAAATGTCTGTACGTAAAGCAAAATGTACACAGCTCGGTTTAGTTGGTGTTTAAGGTTCAGCCATCCAGTCGATAGGAGCTGAATACCTTGTGTAAAATGACTTTGTAATATTGGCTCCAGAGATAATTGCCTTGTTTGAGCTCTACCTATTTTTAGAGACGTAATGCTAAGAGTATGATGTCTATTTCCCATACAGCAGGAAACTGAACATTTTAATGAAGTAAATAGAAGAGCAGGGTTGAACTCCCAATCCTAGAAATATCTATGAACTTACTGAACTTTGCTGCTGAAACAGTCCCACTGGTTTCAAAAGATAACTCATGGGAGCACAGTTAGTCATATATGCGGATTTGTACAATTAGGGCCCAAGCTAGGTAGTCATCTTTGGTTTTGTGCCCTAGTTTGGGAGGTTCTCTTGTGTATTTGTCTTCCTGTGTGATTGAGTCACGTCTTCAACTCTTTACCTCAGTTACTCATCCATCAAACTGAAATACCATTTTGCCATCTCACAGGGGCACTGCAAGGATAAATCATGGTATTTGTGAGGGGTTTGGCAAGCATCAGAGGCAAGTGTTGTCACTAAAAGATACATTTTCAAAATGCCAGTTTGTTAGCTTGCTATTTGGATTCTAGATGCCGCCCATCATCATAGTAATTAACCAATAAAGGGTCAGGTAAGCAAGATTAAAATGCAGAATATAGGAATGGCTATTGCTAGTTATCATGTGTTGTTCTGATCCGAGACAGATGGTATTTTCTGGCTTTTTTTTTCTCCATTCGGCATTTTTAGGGGTTTGTTCTTGCGGTTACCATCATCCGAGAAGCAGTGGAGGAGATCAGATGTTACATGCGCGACAAGGAAGTAAACTCCCAGATCTACAGCAAGCTCACAGCAAGAGGTCAGCTCTTTGGCTCCAGCTCTCTACCTCACCCGCTGCATCCTGTAGTTGACTGCTGGAGCCGCAGGGGTTGCAATTCAATCAAATGTTACTGATAATCAGAGAAGCAGAGTTCAAAGAGTGGTGGGGTTTACAGGCACGGAGGCACGTGGCTTAACAGCCGCTTGGTTGCTTCTGGCACTGGCAAGGCATCTGCAGGTCTTGGTGAACTTGCAGATAGCTTCTTGCATAACTGCAATTGAAGCTGCTTCTACTCAAGTGTTTCCCCAGGAAGTAAATTGAGAGCAAATGTGCATGGGCTAATTATTTTGAAATACTCGAGAGCACAGTACATGCAGCTGGAGTGGTCAGACTCTCACTACTGTTGAGATTAGCATGTGTGACAGTGTTTTTGGTGCTGGATAAGCCGAATGATAAATAAAGTTCCTTCTCATGGTTTAAAATTTATATTTATGCACAGACAGGTCTCTCCAGATAAGTACTTGGAGAAGAGCACACAGCGGTATAAAATTTTAGGCTTAAGTCAGGGGTTGGCAACCTAAAGCCAATGGGCTGGATCCACCTGTGATGAAACTACATCTAGCCCCTGGTAGCTCAGGGAATTGGCATCATATTCCAGCCCAAGCAGCAGAAGAGGCATTTCCATAGTCCTAGGGTATTTATACACATACGCTTGTCTGCTCGAATGTGCTGGAGCAGAGCCTGCTCCACATGTGAGCTGATGTGCCCGGCACTGCATTGCATGCATTTGTATAAGTGGCCAAACGTTCATCAGTGCTGAGAAAATGGCAGCGGCGTGCTTTTGAACTAACACCTTTGATGTGTTTTAGTTCAAAAGCACACTGCTGCCATTTTCTCAGCACTGATGCGCATTTCACCATTTATACAAATGCATGCGCCCATGCTGGAAGTGCCTGGTGCTGTGGTGCAAGCATGTATACAAAATAAATGCCCCTATTGCCTGCCAGGTTCAGTTCACGCTCACTGTTGCAACAAAGGAAGCATCCCTGGGGTCCTAGTGCCTGCATCTACGAATTCCCTTAATAGCACCTGCCGATCGCCAGTGGGGGCTGCCTGGGTACAGCCTGTGGCAGGGGCTTGGTTGCAAGCAGTGGCCCGCAGTGGCAGAAGGTTGCCAACCCCCAGCCTAAACCATAGCTCATACCAGAGCCTTCTGCTCCATGTTCTTGTCCCTTTCCAGTGCACTGGATGTGTTGGAGGAAATGGAATTAGGTCTGAATCTGGATTAGCCTGGAGTCGGGTTTTGTTTAAAAAAAACAAAAAGCCCAGAATCCTTTGCCTTTGCTCACATAGATCCATTACTTGGAGAATTAGCGGTGAATGTCCTTGTGGGGGAAGTGTTATTGAAGGGGAAATGGATTTCCATCTTCCTCTCCATCCCCAGTCTCTAAGTGACTTAAGTGCAAGAAGTCATGTAGTAGCAATGAAGGTGAGACTAGAGATGTGGCAGATATGATGTTGTGGTTTAAAACCATGTATGTGGTTTCTCCTAAGTAGCCATGCACCAGTATTTCAATAATACCTTGTTTTCCAGGTATGTGGCATTACTTTCCCATCTATGTAAAAAACACATGTTGTATTGTGACGTTTCCTATATGCAATATTTAATTTTGACTTAAGGGTGCTGAAGTAAACAATCCTCATGCAAAATACACTGCCATTAATTTGTACAATTGTAGTATATAAAATACCGTGCTATTAATAAGCTCTTCTGAAAAACAAAAACCCTACTGCAGATTGGCAGTGAACATGATTTACGTAAATAATCATTAACCCTTTATAGCTTGGTTTAAATATTTACTGGGTACCACATGGCCAAAAGGAGTTAAAATGGTAAAAGATATAGATTTCCATTGCTACAACTGAGAATACAGAAATAGTTGATGACTATACTGATATAAAAAATGTAAATTCTGGGTTACCACGGCCATCTGAACTGAACCACTCTAAATACCAAGGCTATAGGCCTGGATGACTCCTGGTAAAAAGTTTTATTTGCAGAAATGTGTAGGATCGGATAGATTAAAATTAATGTGAGAATGTTCCAAAAAATCAAACATCTCATTTTTGATATGTCAAAAATAATTTTAACTTTCCACTTTGAACCAGTGTTTAATTTAGGATTTTATTTCATATTTATTTTTCAGAATCATTGTTTAGGTAAAAAAAAAAAATCTTTTGGCCACCAAGCCAAAAAAAAAATCCATTTTTGTGTGTTCTTTCATACAGCACAGCCCTGAATATAATAAACACCTTGTGCTTGAAAAGCAGAATGAAACATCCACTGAGTTCTGTTAGGCCAGCTCCTCTTCCAGGGCACCACTACTGCCCAACCTTGTTTGCCAAAATTGCTCACGTATGAAAATATTACACAACAGTACTTTGTCACAAAAAGTACACATTAGCATTCAATTGCTATTTCCTCAGCTGGTTTTCCTGACAACAATAGAAACATTTATTAGGTTTGTTGCTTATAACTTTCAATATTTTAATACAGTATACCTTGTTTAGCTAGCCTTCCCTCAAATTTTGAAGTAATGAGTTTTATGTCATAAGGACATACATCTTTTATAAGGAAAGATTTTTTTTTAAGTAGACATTTCTAGACTCATAAGATACAATAGTTTCATTTAAAACTTAAAAAAAAAAATTGAACTGTACTTTAGGCATCAGTGATGGTGGTGATTTTTTAATATGATCATTGTTTAATATTATGCTTAACAAACACACTTTAAATGCTACTTTAAGTAAAGAGCTCCATCCTTAAACATGGAGTTTCTGTTAATGCCTTGATAATATCAGTGAGGCCAGGGGATATTTTTTTAATGGAAATTGAAATTTAGCTGGCTTCTCTTCTTACTGAGCATCAGTCTTCAAGGTCTATAGTACTTCAATTTGAAGACGTAGTGAGAAGGATAATATTAAAAAGAAAGGAAAAAAAGGTCTGCCATTTGGTTCAGGCTTTAAACACTTTGCTAGTTTGAGTGCAAGCTTTCTTTTCATTGGAATTGCTTAAGGTTGTGTATATTTTACATGCCAGGAATTATGAGGCTTCTCTGGACTAGGGAATTGGAGTTGCTGAATATTAAATCCCCTTTTAATAACATGTTCTTACTACAACATTTAAAGTGCTTGGCAACCAACAAAAGCCCCATCAGAGAGGGGTGTGCTACATCTATTTAAAGGTATAAAGGAGTTGCCTTCTGGATTCTATTCATTGATCTATAAGGGGTCCGACCTTTCCTTAGTTCTTTTCATATTGCAATTACATTTCCCATGAATGATTCTTCCCCCACCCCCTTTAACTTCACTAACTTCTTGAAGAAACTGAGTGGGGTTGGCAGCTGCGCACTAGCATAAAACCTAAGCCTTTTCATTCTTCTTTTTTAATGCATTTGCTGAGATAACAATAATGAGATGCTACAGTGGTCTAGTGAGATCAGATTGTAGGGAACAGAAAAAGGAAATGATTTATTAGAAGATTTACCAGTAAGACAAGTGCATCAGGGATGATTAGCTAAACTTTTTAAAAAGCATTTGCATAGCAATTTTGGCATAGAGTTAATTTAACCATCTTGCTCTGCATGTGAAAGCCAGCAACGTTTTGAGGGCTTGGCTGTCAGAGGTGCTGGAGTGTCCTCACTCCTGTTGACTACAGGCTTAGCACTTCAAAAAATAGTTCATAAGTATATAGATGTCACCAGTGATAATCTCTTCTTTGCCATTCGCTAAATGCAGTTTTAACCGCCAGAACCACAGCTCTTCAGGTTGTAAGCTATATTTAGAGAAGCAATGCCTTTTGGGTATAGGTAGTACCTTGCACCCAGGGTACTATGGACCATGACTGGCATGAGGTATTATCACAATCCAAATAAAGGTAGAAACATATTTAAAAGGACAGTGCAGGAGTGTGTGCCTGTTTTCTAAAAAGTCATTATAAAAAATTGCAATTTGGGGAAATTTTCCCTGATAGATGGCATTTGGGAAGGGTAAAGTAAAAGAAGTAAAATTGCTCTGTTGTTCTTGAAGAACAGCTGTGGCAGATCTAATAGTTTACTGCAACCTTTTGCTGACTCATCTTACTTTTGCTGTAGAATATTTTTCTAAATCATCACAAAAATCGCTAGATAACTTATTATTTTTCTTTTTCCAAACAGCAGCCCCTCTGTACAATTCCAAGGAATTAAGTGCTTGCTCATTTCCAATTCAAGTAGAGATTTCAGCACATGCTTATGTGCTTTTCTGAGAAGGGATGGATTTAAACAAGCTTAAATGACTTCATGGGAGTCGGGATCTTCCTGTCTTTGCTGTGCATCTTTCTCCTGCTTTGCTTTCTTGCCAGTTGCATCACTACAGAGATGCAGATTTACTGCTCAGTTAAATAATCTCTTGTTAATGCACCTCTATAACACAAGTTCTTTCACCAAGCTAAGCAGACGGCACTCCAATTTGTTCGAATGCAAACTCTCTGCTGTTTCGTAATTTGGGCTTTCAAGCTTTCCTCTTGTTTTTCCAGTTGTCTAGCGCTGTTTTAGTGAAGTTCTTTAGATTCAGCTGTTCCCTTTATAGTGAACAAAAGGGAATCATTTTTAGATCACTTTATCTATTTAATGTAAATAGCCAAAGTCACGTTAGAGATTGCTGAAGAAAGGTGAGATAAAATAGTGACTGTTTTACCAAATGAACCTTTTATTTGGCATAATAAACAAGTTTTGAGCCTGATTTGCCTTTTTAATTTTTTTTAATGGATTGCTAATGTTAACTTTTTGATATACTCTGCAAATTGGAGTTTAGAGTTCACAATTTGCTAGGACGTATTTTTACAGGATGCTGTTTATTTGGAGGCAGTTGTTTGGATTGTAATTAAAAATAATCAAATTTCAGTCCTCTATTCATAAATGTACAAGAACCCTTGTGTTACAAAGTCTGCAGGCTGGGTTTCTGCTTGATAGAGAGCTAGGACTTTGCTTGCAAATTCCAGGGTTGTTTTTTCTTCTCTTTTTCTTTCCCCCTGGGTAACAGAGCATAATAGAGGGAAACTACACAAAAAGTAAGAAATGTGAAGAGACCTCCTACTGAGGGGGTGCTCCTTCAGATACAGATCATCAGCATTTACCAGCCGTACAAAAACAATATTTTCCCAAACCCTCTGTGCCCTGCTCCACTGCTTGCACAGTATAAACTAGGAGCGCAGCAAAATGGATCAAAACAACCTATTTCTGATTTTCGGATGGGTTTGACTTGTTTTTGTAAACATTCAGCTTCACCTTTTAATTCTGAGTGAATTGTGTTTTGATCCCTGCCATGATAAAGACTGTGCAAATCCCACATGAAATCTCCATTTAGGCCCTTATATGGTAGGAGGCATTTCCCTTTGCTCATGTATTTGACACTTTAAATTGTCTGCATAATGGCGTGTTCATCATGCTGGGGATCTGGTGGAAATTCAAAAGCCCATGGTTGCATGTCAGTGTGAACCATTTCCATGTTAGTGTGCACATTTTTTTTTTGTCTCTGTATGACCCGAACAGGCACTTTCAGAGCACATGAATAGCTGAAACTGAGACCTCTAGGCAGGGATTTTTGTTTGCACGTACAAAAAAGGCATAGAAATTTCTTTTCTTTCCTTTAGAAAATTTGAAGAAATCCCATTGCACAAATTAAGAATGAAACCTATATTGTTTAAAAAATAAATCCTCAACGTTTTAAACTTGGATAATGTGACTAAATGGAACAGGATTTTTGAGATCTGAACTCTGCATTCAGTGTTAATTATTGAAGTACATTCTAATTAACTTCTGAAAAAGTAGATTTAACAACTGACATTTTAAAATATTGTTATCCTTGTTAAAACTGGACCACTTGGAATAAGCTCCTGGCACATGTATTATATACAAAATATCTTACTAATGTTTATAATCATGTTGAGAATTGTTATTGGGTATTTGCTTAAATGTACATGAAAATTCCAATATTTTGTTAGCTAATTCCTTTAAAAAACCTACAGAATTCCCAAGATCAAAATAAAACTAATTTTAATAAATGGCTTTATGCGAGTCTTGAGTCAAAGGAAACATCTGGTCTTGCCTTCTTAGTGAGACATATGGTGCTTACTACAAAGATGTCATCCATGAGGGGCCATGAATTTGGTTGGCACTGCAAAATTAGATTTACTTGTTAAAAGGGGTGTGGATCTCTCTTAGACAACAGGCATCCTTGGAAAGAGCATATTGGTTAGAAAAATAATGTGACCTGTCCTTTTTTTTTTTACGTTGCAAGTGCCAATACTGAGATGCTTATTGGGCCTCCTGTGTGCACTTCTCATTATTTCTGATTTGAAATGGCTTGTAGTGGATAATGGTCTTTCCCAGATGCTGGCATAGAAAGATCCATAAAGATTTTTTCTGCACATGGTAAAGATGAACGAGACAAGATGATGGTCTGCTGTGGTGTTCAATCTTTTTCCTAAGGTCTATTTATTTTTAAATAGCCTGTCTCACTGACACTTTCTCATTAGTAATCCTGTAGGTCATAAATCCTCCTACCAGTGGTCACCTAATATCCCTGGGGCTCACATCAAAAGCATACTAGAGAAATAATGTAAACCAATTTTGAATAGTCTTAAGTGAAATTCACATCTCCAACCAAGTGCTTTTTGTACCAGGGTTTAGGAACTTTTGTGACCATGGGGGAGGAAGTTCTCAGAGCTTCCTTCCTTGTATGGTAGAGTATTCACCAGTGTTTGCTGTTATACCATGAATGACAATATAAGGAAGGAAGCAAGAGACCTTTTTAATGTCCTAATATGATAGACTCCACAGATGGTACACAGTGAGTGATGTTGTTCAGGAGTGCAGTTTTCTCTGCAAATCTCTCAGTGGCATGTCATAGAGTCTAATCCCCAGTACGCTGCTTGTGCCCCTGGCTGTGAATTCAAAGACTTCTTTTGCCCAGCATACGCTTTATTTCCTCTACTTAACTAACATTTCACAAGCCAAAAACCCAGGCCTGTGAAGACCTATGAGATATTTTTGAAATGGGCCATGACTGCTTATAATTTGTAGCAATAATTACAGCATGCGAGGAAGTCTGCATTTATTAGCAGCAGTGATGAGGCATGTTGTTAAGCACACTGTGTGTCACCAGAGCAGCAGGCTGCCTGGGAGCTTAGAATGGCTTTCATTGTTAATTTGGAGCAGAAACACTGAAGCATATCCTGAGAGGGATGCTAATGAAGGGACTGCCAGTAGTAAAATCCCTGTGACCTTTGGGCTTTTTGCTAATTTCCTTTCCCTCCTCTCCAACCCGCCCCCCCAGCACACCCCTTTCTCCTTTCCCCCGAGCTTGCAACAAGCCCGCTAGCCAATGAATTTCAAGGTACAGTAGGAGCCTTGTCGGTACCGGGGTCCTGCTTGGCATGAACTCCCACAAGACTTTGCCGCTTCCATCCAAACCGCAACCAACCAAAGAAGCTTTTGTTGAGGTATAGCAGGCAGGCGCATAAAGGCAGAGTTTAAATTAACAGATAATAAATCACTAGTCACCGTAAGAAACCAAATCTAGAGCTGGCTAATAATTTTAAGTTACTAGCCAATTGTTCAATTAATCCTCTATTTTAAAGAAACTGGTAAAATGCCTGGCTACTGCGAGAGAATAAATGTTAGCATGCTCCTATTAGAGGCTACCTATGAAATTATTGTTAAAAATCTTGGATTGAAAGCACAATATATCAGTTTAGTGACTTGAAACCCCAGGAGAGAAAACCTAGCACCTCGATTTGTAAAACACGGGCATCTCCCACCTACAGCACTAGTTAGCAGTAGTATGGATCCGCTCCTGTGTAGGGACATGATCCATTGTCCTTTTGTATTAGAGTTGTTCTTGACTGCCTCCAAAATGATCTGTTTAAAGTAACTTATATATAGCTCCCAGCATAGCTTTTTGGACTTCCAGTGTAGGCGGAGACCCTACTTTTCTGTATGTTTTATCGTAATTTTGCTGGAACGTTTACAACTGACATGGTATTTATTGTACCTCTGCAGGAACCGTGAAGGTGAAGAGTTCTAATATCCAAGTAGGGGACCTTGTCATTGTTGAAAAGGTTCGTAGGGATGGGTGTGGGTGTGTATATGCACATATAGATAATATAAAAGGTTTTGTTTGTGAAGTATTCCTTCACATTCGGTGAAATATGATTCTGAAATATCATGCCACTTGCTTTTTACAGTAGGCTAAATAGTACTGAGTGCTGGATATTAATGATCTTGAATCACCTTTCCTAGTAATATCCCTTTTCCTATAATTTTCTATTGCATTAAATCGTCATGGTAAAGTCTTAACGCTAAATCTCTGTATGGAAGCCTATGATCTGAATTTCCCTCATACCTCTGCATGCCAAGATAAAAGGGCCAAATGGCCCTGCCTCTGTGCATCCAAACAAGTAGGTCAAATTGTTTGCATTTACAAATGCATTTTTTGCACTCATAATTGTATTTTTGGGCACATAAGGACACAGCTGCCCATGTGCAGGCTTGTACGTGGCAATATAATATGTTCCTTACTATGTAAGGCACCTCTGAATTTAAGAATCATCCAAAATTCTGGCTTTCAATCTGAAAAAAATAAAGCATCAAATAATGACATACTCTACAGGGATACAGCTTCTGTATGATGCATATAATAGCTTTCAATTCATTTTAATTGAATTTGAGTAAATTACTGGATGGGGGACTATATTTAGAATAAATGCTTATTTTAAAAAAGTTTTCCTTTCTGAAGGAATACAGTATTATTCTTATATGAAATCTCTCTCCTGTAATATTATAGGTATCTTGATCTGAAAGGATGCGATATGTATTTTGATATGTTTTCAAATGACCCTCTTCTACATTCAGCTAGCGCTCCTTTGTTCAGAAGATGGTTTTCACAGACTTGCTTTCTATCTCTGTGCAATGTCTGTCACTATTTTAATATAGAGATAGCTGCTACAGAGAAAGGGCTATCAGAATTTGTGCAACAGAAAGCATATGAATCTGCCTTTCTGCAGTAAAGTTAGTTTTTTAGGCTTTGAAACAAAATCAGTCCTGATCACCAGATTCTTGAAGAGCAAAACCTTTTTTTTGTTTTTTTTTGGTTTTTTGGGGGTTTTTTTGAAAGCTGTTATTTTTCTGCCACATCACTACTGAGGATTGTGGGGGTTGCCTATGTATGCATCAGTGTATACACAATAATGGCCTTTCTTTTCGTAACAGAATCAGCGAGTCCCTGCTGACATGATCTTCCTGAGGACGTCAGAAAAGAATGGTAAACATCTGGAACCAATTGTGAAAATAGCCATTAACCTTTCGCTGGTTATTTAGAAAAAATAATCATCTGAAAATGCAACAGAAATAGATAAAACTTTTGTGTTAGGAAGACGGACAAATCCAAACACTTTGAGCTGTCTTTTTTTTGTAGTGTTCTGATAATTTTTGATGATTAAAGGATATAGATAGTTGAACCCAAGTTGAGGTGCAGTTAAGAAAACTCACACAGTTGCCTGTTTTACATGGAGAGAGGAGAGAAACGGTCAGAACAGCATTCAGCTTTGTCCTAGTGAACCTTGGGATGCTTTGCAAGAGAATAGATAAATGTTTGACAGAGTTTTTAGAAAACTATATTATGAAGATTCAGAAAATAGTCTGAGTATGTCTTAAGGACATGATGTAGAAGGTTACTGTGTTCTGTAGTACCAAAGGGGTAGACACGCATAGCTTCCATGTTTCAGAAACCATTGCGCCTGTAGTGGTTTATCAAGTGAGCAGCTGCCTGCAGCACTATTATCTTAATGAGATCATATTCCTTTTAATTTGTATCCATTGAAATTGTGAACAAACTCAAAGCAGTCTTTATATTGTTAAGGTTGTTATTTCTCACCTGTTATCCAGCACTATCCAAATGTCCGACCTACAGTCATGTATTTTAGTATCTGAAAATGATCTATTTAACTTTTTTCATATTCATGGATTCCTCAACCACTGAAGTATATAAAGTCATTTTCCTTCTATTTGATATGAAATAAAATGGAGTCAACAGGAGAGGTTGAAAGATGCCAGCTCCAAACTATACATTGCTAGAGCATTTCTAGGGGAACTAGTAGATGTGGTTCTCCAGAGTTTATTGCTTCCCATTAATTGTACGTGTAAATGTGCCCAGTGAGTGCCATAGCCAGTGGTGATTGGGCAAAAGGGTTATTCTGAACCCCAAAAATCAATTATTTACAGAGCCTAGGAGTGATAAAAACTAGGGGATATAAGTTACCAAAAACAAACATAGGAGGAATCTCAAGAACCTTTTCTTCCTATGGGAATAGCTATTGAATTACATTTACAGAGAAATTTGGATGAAATGTGCTATACCTAAAAGAACTACCCTGGGCACATCTACATGAGACATGAACTGTGCAGTAGCCTAATAACACTGTGCAGTAGCACATCACAGCCCAGCCAGTGCTAATACACTACTGCACAGTATTATTAGGCTACTGCACAATAGCATCACTAAAAAGGCATTCACTGGTGTTAGTACTAGCATTCACATATATTTAGTACTTGGTTATACAGTTATACAGTTACTGTGCATATATTTAATACTTGTATAACCAAGTACTAAATATATGCGCAGTAACCACTGCACATTAATGAACGTGTAGACGGCACACCCTATGTACCTGAAGTGGAAGTAGGAAGATTATTAACTTGTATTGAAAATCCACAGGATCCTGCTTCCTTCGCACTGATCAACTGGACGGTGAGACAGACTGGAAATTACGTTTGCCAGTTACCTGCACACAGAGATTACCAACAGCTTCTGTAAGCAGCTTTCTAGCAAAATATTTTTTTTTTATTGCCTTGCAAGTTTGAAAGAATAGCTAATCTGCCAAAAGAGGGGGAAATGTTTTTTTACAGAAGATGGAATAACAACTAGTGTGCCAATAATAACATGCCAGGCTGACCTGCTCCAGACCTGAAAGTTTGCCTGTGAAGTTTCTCTGGGCTTGTCCCCGATACCCACTCTCAAGCCCTTGTTCCTTAGAAGGCCTGAGAAGAGGTGGTGGGGATGAGACTGGAGCTACCTTATAGACTAACTTCCATTTCTGAATCAGGTCAGTGGTTGAATGGGTTGTCCAGTGCCACCAACATATAGACAGACTCCAAGATGAAGACTTTGAAAAATTATATGCACATTTGATCATCCAAATGGGACTAAAATAATCCATTATTCTCAAAAACATATTGAGATGTTTTGGGTGCATGTTATTTTTATTACCTGGTTCTCATTTGAAACTAGTTATTGCTTGAGATATTTTTAAAACCTGAGAAACTAGGTTATAAGGAACAAAAAGCAGCGTTTTTGTTGTAAAGACTACGAAATGGTACTGTATAAAGATGAAGTTGATATGAACTGCATGCCAATTCCTTATCTGAAATATGTTTCTTTTAGCTCTCCGATCTATAGTTTAAGTGTATCCCATGAGACATAATTAAATCTTACAGGTGCACTAACCTCTTGTGCTGTATAAGGTGTTCTCAACATGCTTTGGGAAGTGTTAAAGCTAGTTAGGTTGCTAAAGGGGAATGGCATTTGATTTAAAAAAAAATTCTTCAATCACAATTACAGCTTCCTTTCCTCAAGGAGAGGAGACAAGCAGACAGCTCCCTGAAGTTCATTAGGGACTATACCAAATAGATGCAATTTACTTGACAAATGTTTAGGTGTTGCAATGACAGAAAGCTCTGACAGACTTTGGGATATGTCTACACTAAGCTTGCAGTCTAGCTGTGGCAGCATGGCACTCAGGGTGGGCTAATTGAACCTTGTTGGCCCACATTGCTGTAATTAGATCTAAGCTGTTTTACCCATCTCTCTAATACAACACAGTCACTGCTATGTAGACATGCCCTTGCTGCTGCTTAGCTACTGTCCAGAGTAACACCTTGAAATGGGAGGTGACTAATGGACTTTTCATAGTATAAATGGAGGATATCTACCAATATTTCACTACACAAAAGGTCCATTCCCTTGATGATTTTACTTTCTGCTTTTTCATATGGCTTTCTTTACATTAATTGAACTTCATTATATTCCAAGAGCAAAACTTGTGTATTTCCCTGAAACAGAATATTAGCTTCCACAGCAATCATTGCTTGCCTTCAAGAAAGGAAAGCTTTAATCAGTTGTGCCTCTTCATCATCTGAAGTAAACATATTGCCTTCGTCAACCACTGCGGATCTCCCAGTATCCTAAACTGTAGCTATAGTACAGTTTATGTTTAAAAAAGAAAGGATCTGAGAACATCTGTTTTACAGCATTCGACATATAATAAATATGTTTAAATTTAATGTTTAAATATACAAAACCCTGCATAGAAGTATAAAAGTTCTTTAGCAGTGATTTTATATAATCCTAGACATTAGCAGGGAAAATGGCTTGCAATATTAGCATTTCTGCTTTCTTGCTACTGCAGAATTGTTCCCTATTGCACATGCTAATGTCTTGACCTAAATGTCCAAAGCCTTTCATTGTTTCCAATGGCAGACCATTCCACAGTCTATTAGAAATATTATACATTGTCCTAATTATTCAGCCTGATACTTCCCTCATGATGCACCAACCATCAAGTAACTTCCAACAGTTTCTTTGCTGACACTGCCATTCTTGAGAAGCTTTTCTAATGATTTTGTTCTTTCTACATCAGAGATTTTTATCATATCATTACTTCAACTCTTCCATGTTAATTTATTTAAAGAAATGGTTGTCAATTGTAGAGGCTTTAAAAGTGTGTATTGTGTTGAACTATCCATCTTTTAACCCTCTGCTACAACATTTCCATTCTGTATAGGACCTTCTTCAAATTCGATCCTACATTTATGCAGAAGAACCTAATATTGACATACACAATTTTGTGGGGACCTTTACCAGAGTAAGTATTGACCAGCCCTTCTTAAGCAGTGTATAGAAGTGTATGCCATGCATAGACCTTTTAAATAGTTTCTGCAGACTTTCATATTTCTTCTGGAGAAGCACTGACATGTTGCTATCGCCTGTACAAATATGCTGAAGTTAAAAAGTATAATTCATCTATTAAATTTAATAATCCTCCCTTCCTTCTGCTCCCCCCAACTCCAGAAAAAGAAAATGAAAACTTTATAGCTCATAGTAGGTTTGGCATAAAAAGACGCAAGCTGTGCAGAGCAGAGGCCCTTATTCAGATGATAGTAGATGTGCTCATTGGCGTCAAGCATGGTGGTTGAATACCAAGTTCTCCTGTTAAGAAGAACTTGCTCACTGCACAAGCTGTAAAAGATGAAACAGCTATCCATTCAGAGCTGCATGAAGGCAGAAAATGAGCTCTCAAATGTCCAAGCTCTGCACTGGTGGCTCTTCTCCTTCCAAAGGAATGCAACTGGAAATTTTATCTGATGGGTGTATATTATATAGAGGGAAAAGTCAGAGCTGCAGAGTTGAGGAAATTTGTAGAACTCTTTGTAGGTGTTCATTTACCCAGCATTCTTTAAAGGCAAAGTACTTTAGACTTCATCTCCCAATGCACGAAAAAAATTACACCAAATCTTGCTTACTCATTGATTGACATATCATATTATTCACGATGCTTTCCAAGCATTTTTGAGGGATTTAAATGGGAGGTAAAATTATGCTGATACTTTACGATGAGACGCACAGCAAATTGTCAAGAATTTTCATGAGTGGATGCTGTTGATGGAAAGCATATTCACTGATGGTGTGATCCTGGGGGCTGTTAATCCACATGGCGCAATAGAAGATGTCATATCATTGTCAAATATTTATAAAAGAAGCCCCTCATTCCATGCCTAACTTGCAGGGGGCTTGAGCAGGAAAGGTCAGAGGAGATAAAAGTATAGACTTCTCCATCCTTCCAGCTTGTAGAAATGAGATGCCTGTATTTATTGTCTAACAAGGCTAATCACATTGCAGGATTTCTCTCCGGTTCACATACAGATCTAATAAGTTGTTTGAATTATTTTTATTCATGTGTGTCTGTTGTAGGAGGACAGCGATCCTCCAGTAAATGAAAGCTTAAGCATAGAAAACACCCTCTGGGCCAGCACAGTGATTGCTTCAGGTAAGATGGAAGCTCTTGTAATTTTTTTAGGGAGTATGTTAGCAATTTTTTAAAATCCTTTTGTAATTGGAATAATCATCTCTGTCAGTTGGAGAAATTTGCGGTTGGAATGAAGTTTTCCACTTGTCCTAACACCTCCAGGGAGTTGAGTTGACATCTAATTACCTGTTGGACATTTATAGATGAGAAGGAATCGGAATTCGAGTGGCCTTTGGGCACTTCTCGAGCATCCACTACCAGAATAGCACTTAATTGCTCTCAACATTGACGTTCTAATCTGTAACAGAAATTGTGTCAGATTCTAGCAATAGAAGCTAACATAAAAATGGCCAGGTAAATGCTTCTGCTGACTTGTGGTTTTGGAGGGGTTAAAATATATATATTCTGTGATAAATGTTGGGATGTTGGGAGGCATGAATGCTTATCAGGAGAAAAGACTTGTTCTTGGAGCATCCGATGTACTTATTAAAAGGTTTCCACAGGAAAGTGGCAGAAGAGGAGTGAAATTCAGGGCTTGAAGTGTCTGAGTTTGCAGCTCTTTCATGCTATGGTGTTTAGCTATTTGCTGAGAGACATCAAAGACTGGAAAGAAATACAGACTTCAAAAAGTTCTACTTTATAATGGAACTGAGATTGTTTAATTAGCAGAAAAAGATAACTACTTTTCACTTCTTGAGTGTTTCCATCTCATGCTTCTGCTGGTCCTTTTTAAAATACACTAAAATGTTGTCATAGTGATTCATCCTTTGACATGAAATGTAGATGTCCACACACAATTTGGCAGAGTAATTTTTTTTTTTTTTATAGATCAGTAATTATTAGCTGGTGACTGGCTTCCCACTTTGCAAAGAGCAAATACACATGAGCGTGTGCAGGATAACTGTTATGCCATGTGGCTAGACAGTTAGTAATGTGAGTTCCAGTTCAGCCCCTCTTCTAAACATAGATGAGGAAAAATAGGCAGGAAAGCCATTGTTCTAGATCAGTGGTTCTCAGCTAAGCTCAAGGCACCCTTTCATAATTTTTCACAGTTTAGGGACACCCCAGCCGAGAACCACTGAGCTAGAACCTGGGTTGTGCCAGGTAAATGGGGGCAGGTCCACACCCTACAGGACCCTGCTTTTTCTACTGCCTGCCCCCTCCCAGCCCATGGTCTTTACTTGAGGGGCAGTGCTGCTTCACCAGGGACTTGAAAGCTGGACTGAAGTCACATGCACCTGTAGCCCCAGGAGCATGAAAGAAGGGAGGGAAGCATGGAAGATAAGCTGAGCTAAAACATGCAGCACTGTGGCCCCATGACTGCCTGTCCGCTTGCACGCGTGCGTCGGCACACAGCATTCTGCTGGGAGTGTGGGGCTGGTACGGGAGCTGCTGTCAGGGCAGGGAGCAGCCATGGGCACTGCTTATCTGTGGGATGCTGGGGTGCCTGATGCTAGGGGAGAGGAGGAGCAAGCCACAGAGGCTGGGCACCACAGCAGTTTAAAAGCATCTCACGGCACCTGGCTGAGAATTCCTGCTCCAGACACTGTGCCCTCCACCTTTTTGTTCTGTGAATGCTTATCTTGTGTACTAGTTGATCCAGCGGGTGGATTCATGCAAACAATAAGATACTGTATGTGAAACAATGCCGTACAACTGGATGCAGCTCCCCCTCATGCATTAAAGCAGTCACCCAGCATGCCCCGTCTGCTGCTGTAGTAGGAGTGAGTGCGCCTCCTCTTGCTGTTTGCTGTCAGATCTGGAGTAGCCTGCCATCTGCTGATCTGAATTGGGTTGGTCTTGCCACCTTCTGCCATCTGGCTCAGAGCCTTATTTTTAAAGGAATGCTTCCCAGACTGTATTTGGAAGCCACCTCTTTTCAACTTACACTTTAAGTTATTTAGGACTTAATTTGCAGCCTGCTGAAAGCCTAATTAATAACAGGAGCAGGGAAAGAAAGCAAATTATTTTAAATTAGTCTAGGTTTGGAATAAGACTAAGATTCTCTTTCCAAGAGATGCCCATGCTCACTCTTAGCCTTTTATGAAGTGATTCACTAGAGTGCTGTTGTAGCATAAAAATATACTTGTAGCCTCCCAGCAGCTCCATCTGTTGCTGAATAATAAGAGTTAACCTGATTCTGCCCTCACTGGGAATACCTGGGCCACTGTCTAATTTAATATTCACAATGTAATATGGAATTGTGTGGTCTCTTCTCACGTTAGCTGGTCCTGCCACTTATCTATACCCATTTTATTCTAGAAATAATTATTTTCCTTGCCTCTCTGATAAGCTGTACAGCCAGTGAATGACTCTTCACATATATTTTTACACCTATTACAGTGCAGCTTCTAAAAATGCTGCCATATAATTCACTATCATGAAAAGTTTGGGGGCATTTTGCTTTTGAAGGACAACAAAAAGGCACAAGGCAACAGTGATTGTAATTAAAGATTAATTGGGGGTGGCAGGGGGGAAGGGTAAATTTACCTGTTTTATCAGCTAATTGTAATGCTTGGAGAAGGGAGAGAGAATTTGTGCAGTTAAAGGGAGAAAAAATGGAAGGGATCAGAAGAAATAACTTAATCTGTTATGTCCTTTAATGGAAACATCTTTGTTCCATTACCTAAACTTTAATGGTATACTTGGCACGTTTATTGAATGGAGGCTTCACCTCTTAGCACTGTTGCATATAGAGGAAAAATGAGCTGAACTTTTGTGTTCAGAATCAGTTTTTCTTTTGCTCCATTTATGATCCAAATACCTGAATTTTGTTGCTCTTCGGTTATTATGTACAATTAATAAACTTAATTTGTTAAAAGTGTATTGAGCCCATGAATCAGATCCTTGAGGAATGTTCATCTTTCCGGCTGCTTTAAATGAGAGGGGCATTTTTCTTGTCTGTTTGTTGGGGGCTTGGTTTGTTCTTGTTTTGATTTTTTTTCTGTTTTCTCAGTGTTGTATATTTTGTCTTTTTCCACTTAGGTACTGTTGTGGGCGTTGTTCTTTACACAGGGAGGGAGCTGCGCAGTGTTATGAATACTTCAAATCCACGAAGTAAGGTACAGTTTAAAAAAAAATAGCAAGAAAAACAACACCCAGATACCTTGAAAAATGAATATTGAGCCTTCTGCCTATTACACAGCAAATGTCTGAGCACTGGCTATGCTGCAGTGGCAGCATCAGCTAAATTTTAATTGATGTTCAGCTTTCAGTGTAGGATCATCCTCAAAGCCAGCTCTTTTTCCTCTATTTTCTCAAGACTGCTGTACACACCCTTTTAATATCATTACGATTCTGTTTCTCTCTTTTTTTCTTAATGATAGATTTATCCTAGTATAATCCTTCTCATCCTCAGAGCTATTAAAGCAAAGTTAATTGTACAGGCTTTGTATTGGATGTGCTGAATAAAAAACAAGGTGCAAGGGAAGTTGTGTAATTAGGTCATAAGTTTATTAATTCCACTGCCCGTGGATCACTGACAAGAACTCATACAGTGCAGATTGTGACTCTATTTCTACCTGTTCAAGGGCTTCAGCCAGTCCCCCTAGCTGGTGCCCAGCCAATTGCTTGTCTGAGGGTTTAGGGGCTGAGGGAATGGAGTTGCCCATTAATGGTATATGACATTATGAGCTCTAGCCTTGCTCCTCAGTTTTTTAGAAGAGTTGCTTTCCTCCAAAACCATTTTCAGTTTTGTTTTATCAAGGCAGTGGGCTCCCTAAGGAGTGCAGAGACTTTGCACTGGGCACCAGCGCGTGTTGAGTTGCAACAATTAGAACCTGCCTTTTTTTGTCTACCTACCTGGGTCCCTCATCTTTTATAGAGGAGGCAAAAAAACCCCACCCCACCCTGGCCAATCTGAAAGGGAGTAAAAAATTCCTTTTGAATCGCAAAGATGTCAGCTAGTACAGTGGCACATAGTTAGCCATGTTAGTCTGAAATCAGGCATAAGGCAGGGTAGATAATCACCTTATACACTAACTAAAAGTGATAAGGAGCATAAGCTTTTGTGAACTTGAGCTCACTTCATCAAAGCTTATGTTCCTTATATATCTTATTTAGTTAGCTAATGCAGGACACCTATACACATACACTGAGGTGGCTCTGACACACTGTAATTACAGCATGTCAGAGCAGACACAATTAATCGAGTCTGCTGGAACATGGTAATTCTCACTCTCCAGCAGTATCATGTGTATCGGTGCCCCCACGCTGAAAAGCGATGACAGGGTGCTTTAACTAATGAGCTTTAGCAAGGTTTAGTTAAAGCGTCCCCACTGCCATTTTTCAGTGCAGGTACTCTGATACATGTGGTGCTCCAGGTGCTTTAAAGCACCACCCACCCATGCCCAGAGCATGTGTATAAATGCCCACAGCAGACCTAAGAAACTAGGTTCAAATTAGGGGGAAGTGGGATCCACTAATTCAGTCTCTTCTCCATGTACACAAGGAGCCAGTGACTTAGCTGAGCCTGACCAGCCTCCCTGCCTGGGAGGGGAGAGACACTGAAATGACCCCTACATTACCTGCCAGTCCAATGAAAGCACTGCTGCTTTAAATTTGCAAGAGTTACATAAATATACAAGCATAGTTCATACCAGTGGAACTACATTTCCACTGGTAGGTTATGATTTTCAACTGTATCAGTAGAGTTAAAATAATATAATTGTTTGTGTCTAGACAAGGCTTCATTGTCCCCTAAGTTCTTTGGACGTTAGCAAACCATTCCCGACTACTCGGGTCATTTCACATCTTGTCAACTGATTGGGTCTGTCGGTACTCTTTTTTTTTTTTTTTTTTTGAAAAATGAGTTTACAGTAGAAAGTGGCAGTCGCAGATGGATAGTCCTCCTGCAGCTGTAAAATTTTTGCTGCTAAGGATGCAGGATCCTGAATGTTGAGTTAGGGGGAGAATTGCTTTGAAATGCAGAACAGACATTTTAAATTAAGATAAGAAAGTGTCTAGTGATGAACATTTTGAACTACCAGTGGCTTTGAAATGAGCATGCCATCTCACTGTTTTTGGTTTAGGTCTGTGCAGCTTGCTCTGCTTATACCCAAGAACGCTAGAGCTTTCATTTATGGGTTTGTTTGGTTGGGGGTTGTTTTCTGTGGGGGGAGTGGTTGTAATAGAGATGCTATCTCTATGGGTGCGCACACACTTCAGGCATAGTGACAGCTCCATCCACATGAGATCATGGCCCCGATAACACCTCTACGTGTGTTCTAGGAAATGCTGTGTTTTGTCTTGTTTTATTTGCTTAGATTGGGCTATTTGACTTGGAAGTGAACTGCCTGACCAAGATCCTGTTTGGAGCTTTAGTGGTGGTCTCGCTTGTAATGGTGGCTCTCCAGCATTTTGCAGGCCGGTGGTATCTTCAGATCATCCGATTCCTCCTCTTGTTTTCAAACATCATTCCTATTAGGTAAGGAGGTCACTTAATCCTCCCCAGCAAAAGGTTACCTTCAATGCACTTTGCACACTCTTTTAACAAGCACAAGCAGGTAAAATCCTATCCTATGAGGTAACTAAATAGAAAAAGAAAGAGTAAAAGACAAAGGACTGGTCAAACATCAAATAGAGATCAGGTTCTACAATTTTTAGATCTGTCTATGTGCACTAAACTTCTCCACAATTACAGGTTTAAATTAATTTCCTATCACTTGGACTGGTTTATGTGCATACCTGGCTTGGATGTTTATGCTCTGTCGTACTGATTGGATTTTGGCAGGTCACTTGCAACCAAGCAAGAACCTCTTTAGTTTTCCCCGCTTCATCAGGGTTTAAATGGGACTAGTCACAGACAAACCTTTCTTATGGCAGGCATTTTTAATATGGGAGGACTGCCCTTTTACTGCAGCCACTTCCTATGGCAGCTCATGGTGACGATGTCATCCAAAAGTTTTAGAGAAAATTCTGCATTTCTCTGGGAGCCATTTATCAAATTAAGCTGTTTTTTTTTTCCTTTTTTTCTTTCTCTACACAGTTTACGTGTAAACCTGGACATGGGGAAAATAGTCTATAGCTGGGTGATCCGTAGAGATTCCAAAATTCCTGGGACAGTGGTTCGATCCAGCACTATTCCAGAGCAACTCGGAAGGATCTCCTATTTGCTTACAGACAAAACAGGTATGCAGGTAGATG
>NW_005841895.1:1865426-1875175 GCF_000455745.1 Alligator sinensis | reverse complement strand
GCAGGAATGGATGATTTTTCTCTTATTGATCAGTTGTGATTTTCCTCACCCTCTATCAATGTTGAGCCTCTATTCTCTGTCTGATGAGTAGATGACGGAATAATTTTGGTTCTTTAAAAAGTGCTTGTTTAAACGGTCATTTGCGGCTTAATAGTGAATATGCTTAAAAGTAAGACCTTGTGAACAGAAACCAGCCATCGTTCCAACAGCTACTATCTCCAATTGTGCAGCTCTGGCTGAGGAACACAAAATTTCAGTGTGAAATCCTGGCCTCACTGGAGTCAAAAGCAAAGCTCCTATTGGCTTTGACAGGGCCAAGATTTCACTTTGCTTGTGTGGAGCTGAATGGCACTTGGTGAGTAATCTCATTCATTTTAATTGAGTGCTTGCCAAGTACCCTTCTTCTCCTTGTGGGAATCTAGTCGCAAGTATTGTCTTTTTCTCTAGCTCCAGACTGCACTAAGAGTCTATTATAGCACCCAGGTCAGCTTTTGTGCTCAATAGAAATTGGTCACTCTACTCCGTCCTTTCTCCTTTTAGTTGGGGAATAGCAGGGCACAAGACTTTCAGACAGAAAAGATCAGCCAATGCTCAGACATGGCCTATAGTGTTGTTTCTATTACAGGAACTCTCACGCAGAATGAGATGGTTTTCAAACGACTTCACCTTGGAACAGTAGCTTATGGTCTGGACTCTATGGATGAAGTACAGAGCCATATATTTAGCATATATACACAGGTAAAATCAAGTCAGATTACTGAATTATTTGTCCACAAAACAGTGAATAGAGTTGTTTATCAACTAGTGTGAAAGGGATTCTGGGAACATGACCTAATTTTTTGAAAAACATGCAAGTAATTAATGGCCTAATACATTAAAAAAAATTGGGAACTTGGATGTCCACACTATCTTATGTACATTTGATCCGTACCAAGTATCTTTTCTAAACACTGTTTACAGGTCTGAAACGCCTTCCACAGTATTTTTATATTATTATTTAGAACTGTTTAATCATAACTAAGGATACTGTGACATGATCAATATGTAAAACAATATGCCACACAGCTTTTCTTTTCCTCCTTCTCATAAACTTGCTAAATGAATTAAAGGACTATAGGATTTATTCCTTAGCTTCCTGTCATGTGAAGGTGATCATGTCTTATGCCCATGTGTATTCTGAAGAGAAAGTCCAAAAATCATAAACACCAATCTGTGAAATATATCTATATATATTCCACTTCCCTAGATCTGAGATACTGCACAAAGCTTTAAAAGTGAAAAAAGCCAAAAAAACCCCAACCCCACCCCAAAAACAAACAACCCCCTCCATAATTTAAAAAATCAAAAAAACAGATAATCAAGGGGTGGGAGGAGATAGAGAAATCCCTTTTGCAGTATAATATTATGACCCTTAAATTGCTACATGAAATTTGTTTGCATTTTAGCGCTTTTACCTATTAGAAGATGGTCTATCTCCTAAAATGGAAACTTTCCAGTAAAACTGGACTTAAGTAAGGTAGTTCTCATGACAAGAAAATTGAAAATGAAAGCGTTTTTTTTCAGATGAGAAAATGGTAATGGGGGGCAGGGAAAGGAGGGCTCCTTTCTAAACTTGGTGAAAATGCAAAAGACCATTTGTTCCACTAGAGAGTGTTTTCAAATTCAGTAAAAATGTATTTTACCAAAATTTAAATAACTGAAGTCACTTTTAATGCTTATGAGAGTTTGGTATTTCTCTTGGCTTCCAATGGATTTTTCAGATGTTCATACCAAATATTCAAGTCCTCCTTTTTTATAAAATGCAGAATGGGTTTCTCTTTCTCTAGCCCAATACACTGCTAATTTTTGGGGGGGGGAATAGTTTGGTCATTAGGAAGTTGTCAGTAGCTAATGATCTAGGTTGCATTTATATTAATACTGTTTTAAAGATTTAAAGAAGAATAGTAATGTGATCATCAATAAAGCATTATTCTTTTTTTTTAGTTGCTATTAATAAGATTTCTTTCCAGCCATCAGAATGTCCTGCAATTAGAAATACCTTTGCAGTGAGTTATTAATTAAGAACAGAAGTCTCTGTCTTTACTGACTCCTGGCTATTCCCATTTGTAAAATGCAACCCTGCAGACGTATTCTGTGGAGTCTGGCAACAGATTAGGGGGCCTATGTACATCAAGGTCTTAATGTCAACCACCTCTATTTCTTATTGGTTATGGAATTGCTTTGCATGTGGTAGAAGTATTTTCCATATGGCTTGTATTTCTCCTGCCTCCTCCCCCCCAGCCAAATACCCACTGCAGCCAACTGATACCTTCCTTGCACATTGCATTTGCTTTCATTTTGCCTTGGAACAGGGGTCAGCACCCTACAGCCTGTAGGATGGATCTGGCTCATGAAACCATTGGATCCGGGCTGCAGACATGGGGCTTCGGCTGCAGATGCTCTCCCCATGCTGTTGCAGGGAAGAGGCTCCCCTAGTGTTACCCTGGAGGCAAGCGGCAGCAGCATCTGTGTCCTAATGCCCACATGCCCTCATCTGCCTCTGACCTGGGGTGGGGAAAAAGGTTGCCTACCTGGAAAAGCAGGAAAAGTTGCCTTCCACTGCCTTCAAATGTAGAATCAAGGGGCTCTTCAACCTCTCCCTCCTGAAAAGTTAAAACATTAAATATAGTCCTTTTGTCCCCCCTCCCCAAACACTTTGGGGGCTTCCCCAAAAAACCGAACCAAAAATGCTATGAACTGAACAATTTGGAGCATGCTCATGGCAGCAGAATCAGTGTTAATTCCCTTGAACTTGAGAATCTCTTTTCAGTAGGCACTTTCTCCTGTGCACATCGTCAGGCCATTTCCCTGTCCTCTCACCAGGCAAGTGAGAGCCAATGGCCATTTGGTGTTTCAGGCTGCTGTCTTCATGTTACGCCAATGGGTGTGCATCTCACGTCTGGTTACCTTTGCCCATTGAACGCTTCACAGTCCGTGTGTGAATGTTTGTAGGTGCAACTTTCAGTTGCCACAGCTATCTCAGTTTTTTGCTCTTTGGTTTTCAGAACATTTATAAGATGTGACCTTTTCTGTGTTTTGGCTATACAGTTGGGGTAACATCTCTGTCTGCACGGGGAGGAAATGGTGGTTACTTATTTCCTAAAATAGTATTATTCAAGACAGAACACCACATTTAATGGACAACTGGTTGGGTCCAGTATGTGAATCGTGCTGTATCTGAATCTAAATGTACTTTAAGGACTTCTCCATTGCTACTGATTTTTGATGAAAGGCACTCTGATCTTACAGTGATAAGTGGCAGTATACATTTTTAGGTTAGCATTTAATTGTACAAAACTGGGCAATAAAAAGAACTTCCCATAAATCTTGTGTGCTTATAATTAAGAGGTTAGATTCTTCATAATCAGAAGCATTTGCTAGTAATGATTCCCTTTAAACTGTAGTTCTTAGTCATTACTCTTATTTTTACCATGCCATGCCCTTTGACCTGGAAGTGAAACTTTTGTCCTCTTGACATTAAAGGTTAACAGAGCAGGAAACTGGATCACCGTATGTCCCTTCTTTGACCAGCATAATTTAGTAATTGTGTAATTATCTGAGGACTCTGATACTAAAAATAGCATTAAAAATTAAATTAATGAAATTTAAATTTCTGGTCCCATGTAAGCCCATCTGCTCTCAGCAAATATGTTCATTCATATGAAATCCAATTTGTTTTGAAGCATCAGAGCCACTGATATTTTCCTGATTAAAATATGGTTTCAGTGGAACCCATGATCTCGTGGCTATTAGTGTCTGGTGGATCTGCAACAGATGGTCCTTGTCACTGATGCTGGGCTGAAAGCTCCTGGCTAAATATTTGAGAGCTATTTTTTTTTCCCACCAAAGCTATGGTTAAGTAAATTGATATTCATTTAGTTTCCTGTGAATAGAAGATTGTCCCCTGGTCAGTATGCATTAAAAAAGGATGCCCCAGTCAAGAAAATATCCCAAGATACTGGAGGAGTACATCTGTACTAATACTGTGTGTGTGGTTTTAATTGAAGTAAGATCCTTAATTGGAATCTGCTTTCCTTCCCATTAAGAGCTTTGTTTGTGACGTTCTTTTTCTTTAGCAGCCACAAGACCCCCCTGCTTTGAAAGGGCCCGCTCTAGCCACCAAAGTACGGAAAACCATGAGCAGCCGGGTTCATGAGGCCGTGAAAGCCATTGCCCTCTGCCACAATGTGACGCCAGTGTACGAGTCTAATGGCGTGACGGATCAGGCTGAAGCTGAGAGACACTATGAAGACTCATGCAGGGTGTACCAGGCTTCCAGTCCAGATGAGGTAAAACCTGCTAGAAAAGCTGTTGTTTTTTGTTCTCCTCTGGGCAAAAACAGACATAGGGTTTATCTGGGTATATAAAGGAATTAAAGGACAACGCTTTGACTACATCAAAATAGGTATGAGCGAATCATTTACACACATGGCTTGAGTTGGCAATTAACTCAAATTAGTCATGATTGTTTTGGAAAAAAAGTGCTCTCTCAAATATCTCACAGGTACTTAAAGTGGGACAATGGACTTGTCTGTCTGTACGATTCTGAGATAAAAGGCTTTGTCCTGGGAGAAATTCAGTGTCTGTTTTTATACACTTTTAGCTCAAGGCGGGCTTACTGCATTCAATTCAAGTAGCCTCCGAAACCCTCTGTCAGAGTGGAGCTCCCTGCTGGTATATCGGTGCCAAATCCTGTTCCTTGCCTTCATCCTCCCACCTCTGTGAGTTAAGTCCTCTTCATTGCAGAACTGCTGCAGGACCCTGACACCTCAGTAAGCCTAATCTCTCCACTGCAAAGCCCTACTTGTGTTTTAGGTAGATCTGGGGACATATACCATTTTTTTTGTTTTGTTTTGTTTTTTGTACTAAGATGCTCTGATTGCTTCCTTATCGGTTTTGGGAGAACTTGTTCATTGGGAGGTGAAGTTAGTGGTTATGGGAAGGCATTTGAGTACTGTCAGACTTCAGTGACTTAGTCTGCATTCACACTGCTGAGTGGGCAGTAACCCATACCCCTGACCACAGGATATAGCCCAGGCTTAAAGGGATCTGGCTTAAATTTGCAATGAAGAAATAACCTGTGGGTGCATGTGGGCCTGCACTGCACCTGATCTACATTCACACAGCTTGAATGTAGATCAGAAGTAGCATAGACAGCCGTTTGCTGCTCCTGGAAGCTGCGTGGCAAAATTAGCACAAGTAACTTGGTGGGGAACAGGGAAGGAGTGGGACTTGTGGTCTGTGGGAGGGTTGGTGGGTCCATGGGGGGTGGTCTGCAGGGCAGGATGGGGGAGAGGGGGGGGGGGGGGGGGGGGGGAGGGCAGAGCACAGCTTCTGCATGGTGCAAGTGGCTGAGCTTTTCCAGCTCTGGAGCTTCACTGGGAATGGTGTCTAGAGGTGTTCACAAGATCAGGTTAACCCCTACATAGATTGATCTAACCTGATCTTGATCTAAGTTATCAGTGCACCTGCTCAGGTGAACTAATTTAGATTGGGCGTGCCATTTTTGGATGATTTAAGCCGTCTGCGTGCCTGTAGAAGTGGACCATTAGATTGACCGAACTCTGGTTGTCAGTCTAAATGTAACGCCTATATGTACCTTAATCCAAAGAATGGTAACAAAAGCAGGGTACCTCATTAAAACATTTTAAATGTTTCCTATTCATTCAAAAAAGCAGTGAAGTTATTACAGGGAAGTAAGGATTACAGAGTCCATGCTGTATTATCTACAAGCTACTTCTTACCACGCAAAACAGATAATTTTTTTCTCCAGTAAAATTCTTTGTCCCCTCTGACAAGGGGTACTTGTGCCACCAAAGCAGTGGGGGTGAATGTGCATTATAAAAATGGCTGCTTCTGAACTGTGACCTTGGTCTGTGCTCTACTTGCTCCTCTTTCTCCCATTTAAAGGGTTACTTTTTGTGATTCTGCTCTACAGGAGCAGGGAAGTACTTTTGGGCTGAAACGGATCTGAATAGTTTCTTATATTTTCTGATCAGAGCCTGAAGGTTTTCCTAGTGTGTGCATACATTTTCCTTTTTTTTTTTTTATCTACATTGTAATAAATTGTCAGTGAAATATGAACTTTTTTCCTTTTTACAAAGACTCCTGCTTTAGAATTTCACCAATGTGGCTGCAGCCATGCTGTTTTTATTGTAACTTTTATAAATCATCTTGCTGTAATCATGCTTTAGCCTACGCTTGCTTGTTTTTTTTATCTTGTGATGATTTGAATGCTGAATTGTAAGCAGTTTCAGAAATCAGATATGTTTTACCACACTGAAGAAATCTTGTCTGTAGGTCTCAAAGGTACAAATATCAGTCAAACATCTATGCTGCGTCTCACAATAGGAAGTACTAAATATGAGAACAGCACTAGTTACGTCCTTCAGAAAAGTGTGATGCTGTTAAATAGCCTTCCCTCTAGGAATCCAAGAAAGTCTTTAACAGGCGTCTAAATCCTACCTTTGAAATTCTATACCAATAAAATATTACCGTGGCAGGAAAGGTCAGTTTATTATATGAGCACAAAAACTTGTATTCTTTTTCCTTTCGAATGGTGAGGGTAATTTCTACCAGTTGGCATAGGATTCATTTCCTGTAACAGAAAGCAGGATTTCCTAAATTTGTTTCCTGTGCACATTCCCATTTAGAAGTCTTGAAGTATCTTTATTCAGATATCGGTTACAGCCTTGGGGCTCTGTGATTGTGTCAGTTATAGGCATACAGTAACTAACAGGGGAAATGAAATAGATATAATCTGATCAGAGATAAGTGTGCCTGAGATTCTTGAGCAAACAGTCTTTAACCCTGACAGCACTCCAGAGCTGCCAGGACATGAAAGGGTGTACTGATCAATTGACTCCTGTTGTTTCCTATGTGCCGAGGCAATCCAGATGGGCCATTTGAAAAGCGACTAATAATCAGCAAGGATCAATTTATCTCTCTTTAAAATGAAACGTGTTACTCAATATTTGTTTCGGTCCTGGCTTGGGCCATGTAAATATTGGAGAAGGTAAAGTTAAAGGAGATGAAATATAGAGTTGCACTAGCAGGTCTGACTTATGCATAGCAATATGTCTAACTTTACATAGATGCAGAGAGCCAATATCCAGGGAGATTGCTAGAGTGCAGTAATGAAGGCTTCTTAGATGTATTGGTTGCTTTTCAGTACTAAGCACGTACTTGCCCTTCTTGGGCTTATATATGAGTTCTGAAATATCTATGTCTTGTTCTTGTTTTATATCTAGAAATAATTTTCCAGGTAATTTTCCACCTCAGATACTTCTCTCAGATAGCATGGCTGTTACTTAAAGCACTTCTAGAGAACATTGATTACCCATCTCTTATTACCCAGAAAATATACTACTGTTTTCTGAGACAGATTCCTGTACAACAGGGTATTCAAAATCCACCTGGCTGAAGGGCCATATATCATTGTTGTCACTATTATTTATCAGCATTAATACACAGCCTAGAGGCTAGGTCCCTGCCATGTTAAGTGCTATATAAACATGGTTATTTTAGTATAGTTAGTAAAGCTAATAGAAAAACTTCAAAGTTGAAGAGTTGTGTCCATCCGCACCCCCATCCCCATCCCAACAATTTTTTCACTAAAAATTTTTGTAAGCTGGAAACTATCAGCTAAATGTCAGTTCCCTGTCCTGGAGCCGAATGCTTTCCATCTGGGATGGGATTAAAGGTTGGAAAAAAGGAGTTGATCTAGGATTAGAAAATTGGCATACCACAGCAGGGGAGAAGATTTGGTGTATTCTTCCCTTGCCCGGGTTTCTGTTAGATCTTAATATTCACCCCCATGAGTTTGTGTTATGCTTTTTACTGTTTTATAGCCCATATAAAAATGGCATGCACCGAGGTAACTCTCATCTGTGATCTATCCTATCCAGAAGGAAGGGGGCTTTTAAAAATATATTCTTGCCTGCCTTCGTGGGCTGAGACCGGAAAAAGGTGATTCATGTGCTTTCAGAAAACTGAAGCTTTTAAGCAGCATGAAGATGCGAGAGCATTACAGTAGTAGAAGATCACTCGGTGATGAAGTGCTGGGACAGAGTGGGATCAGGTCAGAGAACAGAGGCAGAAAAAACTTTAAAATGCTCCAACCCATGTTACTTATTAACCAAATCTACGGAAGCCAGAGCTCAGACCCTGATCTGGAGGTTTGTTAAGACAGGGGACAAGGCAAACGGCAACGTCTAACTGACCTCCCTTACGCTCTGGGGATGTTTTGGAGAAAGTTTGGAAAGAGATAAGCTTGAAACAGCTTTGGCTTTGTTCTCATCTTTGAGAACAGGCCTACAAAAGTTGCTGTGAATAACAGACAGATTAAGAGGTTTTAATGGTGAAGCCAATTTACCTGAAATTTCTTTTCATGTTTGATGGCTTTTTTTTAATTAGAAAAATGTTGTCCTTCACTTTTTACATATCTGCGTGTGAATGAAAAAATATGCATAGTTTATTGCTCTTAGACTAGATTCCATTCATACTTACTAATGCTTTCATGTCTGATGCACTTTTTAAGAAATGATATTTAATGTATTATGATAATTCTGAACATAGGAGCTCACAAAGCAGATTTTGAAAGGCACAAAATAAGGCTAGGTGCCTGGTTTGCCTTTGAGCCAATGGCAGTTGGATGTATAGGCCTTAATTGTGCCTTTGAAAATCTCCCTGTAAAATACTTTCCCCGGTGTTGTGCAGATGTTCTGAGGCAAACTAGTTTTCAGTCATTTCTGGAGACACATTTTTTATAGGGCTGTCTCATACTGTGGTATTCTTACCTCTCACCTCCAAGACCTTCATTACAAATAAAAGCAAAATAGCTCAGCAAAAGCAATTTTAGCTGCCTATGAGAGGGAGATTGTATGTGGAACTGACAGAAAAGAAAATCAAGTATTGGTTTCTTCTGTGTCTCAAGTTCCATTGCAGTCTGAAAAATGCTCTTCTCATATATTCAAGGCATCCTAAATTACACTCAAAATAATACTATATAAATTCAATTAAATTATCCTTTTACATGCTTTAAAGAACCCTGAAGACATAGGTTTTATGCTCTTTTTTTTTTCCTCTCCCAACACAAAGTGCTTTTGAGCCACTGTCCTCTCATTGTTTGGAAGTTGATTAGTATAGAGATTCTGCAGATAGTATAATTTTGGTAGGCTTTGATGAACCATGTTAACACCAAACTGGGCATAGCTACACAAGACGCTTAATGCGCAGTAGCCTAAAACACTGTGGAGTAGAGTGCCAGGCAAAAGCCATGCTAATACGCTACTGTGCAATAGTATTAGGCTACTGTGCAGTAAGCGTCACTAAAACAAAGTGTGCCAGTGCTATTGTGCAGTGACTTAGTTACTGCGCATTTAGTTAGTACTTCATTAAGAAAGTACTAAACTAAATGCATAGTAACTACTGTGCATTAATGAACACATAGACATGCTCGCTGATGAGGAATAATCCAAGTTACCTAGGTTGCCTGCTTTATTGTGAATGTCCTTGCTGTCTGCTAAGTAGTGCTTTAGAGAAGACTGATAAGAGCAAGGGGAGTGACTGGACTTGGTCACATCTTAAGGGTTGAGTCTCCCTATTATACGATTTGACTCGTTTCCAAGAGGAAAAGAATGAATCTCTAGTTGTGCCCATATAGCTGTTCTGATTTAGCCTAATCCAACGAATTTTATGAATGGAGATCT
>NW_005841895.1:1864453-1865395 GCF_000455745.1 Alligator sinensis | reverse complement strand
GGGAAAGTTCTGTTCTTAACATTTTGTAGTTCTTAGAGAGGTGATATGGAGGTTTACAACTGCTGGTAGTAAGAGTGCTCAATATCTTTTTAGCCTTTACCAAGGAGTTTTCAAAGAAGTGTTTTAGTAGAATAGTCTGACCATAAAACATTGGAAGTCCTATTAGGTTCAATACTTTCAAAGGTGAATTCAATGTTGAAAATTCATTTTTAAAATAATAAAATGAATTTGTTTTTCTAAAAATTACACTGCAGTTCTAATTCCATTGAAGGAAGTCTGCCCAGTAGGAAACTTTCTAATGGTCTATGGCTTCACCCTGCCACATTTTTCAAGGCTAAGTAGTACCATAGTCCATGAACAGTCCCCTGTGAAATACTTGTGCCAGGTATTTTGTATGACATGTAAATGTGGCCTTTTATAAAGTTACTTCAGTTGCAGAGATAATGATTTTAAATCTCAAGTTTTCTCAACCAGTGTTTGTGCTTATTTTAAACGTGGTGGAAAATACTGTTTCTCAGTGTTGCTGGTCGAGGTAACCACACATGGGGTCTTGAGGATATGGGGCAGCGTGTACCCAAATCTGACCCCTGCTGTGGGGCAAGTTAGCCCGGGAAGGGCAGCTGACAAAGAGGACTTACCTCTAGGTCCTGGAGCGGTGAAGCCCCAGTGTCTTTATGAACGGCAGTGTAAAGATGTGCCGGGAGAGAGATCGAACTGGGGTATTTAAACCAGCAGAAGACTGCCAAACAGGGGAGCAGCACAGAAGCTGCTTTGAAAACCCCTGCATGTTGGCTCTGACCCAAGCCTGGGCTGCTGAGCCAGGCAGGGGCTGCAGGAAGGGTCCTGAGCCTCACCGAGCCAGAAGATCAAGGCTCCAGGGTTTTATCCCGAGAGGCTTGTCAAAGGAGGACTCAGAGGAGTGCTCAACTACACAGCAGGCAT
>NW_005841895.1:1812440-1864422 GCF_000455745.1 Alligator sinensis | reverse complement strand
GAATGCCGACAACTGGGGATTCGCAGACAGCTGGACAAGCATCCAGATGGGATACGCGAGTTAGAATCTCACGAAGTGCCAGATATCTGGCAACATGAGACAGCAAATTTAATTGCCATAGTTTAATTTTCTTTTTTTTTCTTCTTGAGTGTACTGAAAGGCCTGATGTTGGGGTCAGGCATGGATATATGCCAATAATTTGATTTCATTGATTTGAGCCAGTACTGACCTTGGACTAAGACAGTGAACACCTAGTCATTATTATTTAATTAGTTGGACTGACACGCCTGCCTTTGCCCTAATACAGAAGATGGCAGGCCACATTGCTAAATACTGTTCGGGTGAATACCACTTGGATTACAACCCAGTTGGTGTGTGGAAGAGGTGTAGGGGAGGTAGAGACTCACAAACGCACTAAAAGGGAGAACCCCATATTTAAGGGGACTTACCCATTATTGGAGCCTCCCATTTGTATAATTTCTTTTTGTGTATCATCAAGTTGTGGCAGGAAAACAGAGAGGGATTTCATTTCCTTCCTTTGGTAAGACCCCGTGAGGGTCACAGTCAGAAAAATATGCATTGGTGGCACAGAGTAAAGGAATGAGGTACAGCAGAAGGTAAAACTGGAAGGTCACTAGATACTAATTTTCTGTATAAATAAAATCTGAACTGGCCTGTCAAGAATTCAGCCTTTAGGAGTAGGGAGACCAGAAAATCTGTACACAGAAATATGTGAAATATTGAACAGAAGAAGCAACTTTTTAAATATCTTCCACCTCCTGGCTGCCCAGATTCCCAGGTGTGGGTTTACAATCATTTTGGAAAAAATAAACACTGAGATTCCCTCTCTAAATCATTAAGTGCATTCAGTGTTTTTTACAGCACATTGTAATCACCTGATGAAGGCGAGTAAGCTACAAATCTGGTACAGGCATGGACAGATGTATGTATATCCTGGTGTAATTTGCCCTGGCTGTGTATACCATTGTAAATTCCACTGGGATTAGGAATGGATAGATTTTATCCTGGAGTAGCTCTCACAGTAGGGCTAGGGACAGAAGTTACACATAAACCTGTATAAGTGATCAGAAACCAGTTCAGATCTGTAACACAACAGAAGTTCAGTGCACATAAACTGCTTTCAAAGTCGCCACAACTGCTTTAAGATGCACCTGGATGGATGTAGTATCAAACTTAACTGATTTAGGTTAAATCAGTTTATTGAATTTCTGTCCTAGATACCCTCCAGATTCAAGTTAACTCACAGTCCTCCAGCATCCCAGGATGCTTTGCACTTCCCCAGCAAACATCCCTCACAGGGTGGGCAGGCTAGTGTTGACCCAACCTGTCTGCTCCAGTGGAGCAGGGAGGTGTGCTCTTGCATCCCCTGGTTTCTGGCCTGGGCTACTGCAAGCATGTGGCTGCATTTCCAGAATCAAAAGTGAATGTCTGTTCACTTATTGGTTCAGTCTACACAGCTTAGACTAACCTGCAAAGATTGAATCAATTCAGCCTCAGACTTTTTGACTGTCTGTACTTAGACCAGGTGACTACAACTGTCTCTCACCACTGGGCACTAGGGGAGCAGGTTTGTCTTGAGCAAGGAGCTACCAAGGATGGAGGAAAACAATAACTTCTTACTCAATGTAATTTACACTTGGAGAGGCTTACTCCTTACTCTTTCAAAGATAATTCAGCACTGGATTGGGTCAGGTGACCTCAGTTTAAAGAGTTTTGTCTTCCGTTTGGTACTTTCTTGCACTAGTGTACTGGTCTATATCCCTAGGAAAACTTTTCAGCAACACAAAACTGGCACCAGAGGTTGCAGCCAAATGTCTAACTCCTTAAAACAGATTTATTTAAAAAAAGAAACAAAAAACCCCCTCCCCTTTCAACTTAATGAGAACCTGCACCTGCTATGGAGAGCCATGCCAACAGATCAGGGGTGGACAAAATACAGTCCACGAGTCAGATCTGGCTTGCAGAGAGGCTTTGTCTAGCCTGCAGTGGGTCCCTTGGTCCCATCCAGCCCAGACACTGTCCTCCCATGGCACATCCTCCCGCCTCTGGGCACACAGCGGGGCTGGGGCAGCTCCGTGGCGGGACTGCCTTTCTAGGAAGCCCTGGTGGTGACAGCTCTTTCTAGCTGCTACCACCACTGGCCCCAGCCCCGCGATACTCGTGCACCACAGCCCCAACCTGGTGCACCCTGCACCTGCTCTGGACTTGCCTGCCCAGGCTGAGCAGCAGCAGCCAGGCAGAAACTGTTGCTCAGCACGGGGAAAAAGTGGCCCCTCCCCCTCACTGCTCCCAGCACTTCCTGGTGCAGTGGGCAGAGCCCAAGCCCTGCTGGGCTGCCCTGCATCTCCAACATCATCACTACCACCTCTGGGCTGCCTAGTGGCTGCTCTGTACTCACCACTGCTCTGCTGGGTGGCCCCGAGGTGGCTATGACACAACCAGAGCTGCAGGGCAGCTCAGCAGGACACGGGCTCTGCCAGCTGAACCAGAAAGTACCAGCAGTGGCAAGGGGGAGGGGCTGCTTTTCCCCTGCGCCAAGCAACAGTTTCTGCCTGGTCACCACTGCCACTGCTCAGTTTGGGCAAGCAAGTCTGGAGCAGGTGCAGGATGCACCGGATTGGGGCTGTGGTGTGGGTCCCTGCTGGTGCCTTGGGGCTGGGGCCAGCGGTGGCAGCAGCCGGAAGGAGTTGCCACTGCCTGGGCTGCCTAGAAAGGCAGTGCCAGCACAGACCCACCCCAGCTCCACTGCATACCCAGGGGGAGGCAGGACATGCCACAGTCAGGCAGCGTGGAGCGGGTGTGTTGCATGCTGGGGCTGCGTGCTGCTGGCAGCAGTGGGGAGGTGCTGCAGGGTGTGCTGGCTCTGGGCTGTTGCAGGGCTGGGGTGGGTGCTGACCAGCAAACACGCACAAATCAGGACAATTATTTTTTTTAAATAAAATTAAAATACTTTATTATGGATGTTTGATTTTTAGTATATAATTTTGGCTTTTTTTCCGGTTCCAAGATGGCAAACCCCCTTCCCCACAGGAGTACTTTTGAGGGCAAGGGGAGGGACTTCTGGTGGCAAAGGTCAGAGAGCAGGGATTCTGGTCCCAAGATGGTAACCAGGGGGCGGGGCACCTGTCAAGGGGCGGGGCTACCCTTTTGGCCCTAGACAGCTCACCAAAACTTGTTAAGCGGCCCTCCACCTTTAATAATTACCTGCCCCTGCAATAGATCTAGATATGCAATATCTCATTAGGTGGAAATCCAGTGATCTAATCCTGGGCCCGTTGATTTTGATTTTGATGGAGACTGTTGATCAGACCTTGTGCTGTAGCTGTAACTATGTTAAGAGTATCAGATTTAAATGAGGGTTTCTCTTTTCTTTTCAGTATGCATACACAGTTCTTGCTGATGTTAAAGCACATATTTCACAGTGAGACTATCGACTCATGGCTTAATTATTTCAAGTGGTGTTTCATTCTTTCGTGGACTTCCTTGGAAGACAGGAATAAAAGAGTTCAACCCTTTTTGGAGTAAATTAAATACTTTGTCCTGGGCACTTGGATTCAGCAAATACACTTGCTGTGCAAGAGATGAAATGTCAGGAATAATCATGGTTATAGAAGTGGTTACTCTAGAAGAAAGAAAAACATCATTATTAAACCAGTCTCTGCCAAACTCTTAACTCTAATCAGCCCGTCAATAGGAGGTTTATGGCTTCAGAATCAAGATAGGTAAAAGCTTTTCACGTACAGCTCTAGATGCCTTTGGTCTTAATGGATGCGTATAAAAATTAGGTGAGAAATTCACTGACACCAAGGCTTTGTTTTTATTTATTTATTGAGTAGAGTGGCTAGATACTGCAGTTTTTCTTCTCAGATATTTTACATGTGCTTTGGATTCTAAATCTTTCCATGCCGAGTGAATAAAGAGTTTCAGATTGCCACCACTAAAATGACCTGGTTATATATTCCCTGATAGTATAACTACACTGTAGTAAATGAGGTTACACTAGCAGAAAACTTGGCCTGAAATTAAATAATTTGAATTAAATAATTTGATGCAGGTTTAGGCCAAAATTGGTGGTGGTTGTTGTTCTGGGGTTTTTGTTGCCAGGTTTGGTTTTTTTGGGGGTGGGTTTGCTTGGGTCATGAAGGTATTTTTAAAAGGAGACAGGGACAGGAGGGGAGCAATTACTAATATGTGCAATATAGACTTCATACACTAGTTCCATCTGAAACCATCCTGGTCACGTGGAAGTAGCCTGTTGTTACTGTGCTGACTCATCTCAAGGGGAGGTCCTGCTGCAAAAGGCTGAAGCTGACTTTTGTGCTCATCCCTTGGGAGCTTTCTTCTGCTCAGCTCTGTTTACAACAGTTGTTGCATCCCTTCACATTTTAGCCTAATGCCTAGTGCACAATAATTAGGCCTAACCTCACTAATGAACTTTCATTGAATCCCCTTTCATTTCACGATTTAAATACCAGTCATTGCAGACCTAATGCTGCCCCCACTGGCTTCAGCATTGCAGATCTTGTTTCATCGCGTTCTCTTTGATTGTGTGCACTAATATCCACTCTGTGTGTGTGTGTGTGTGTGCGCGCGCGCGGGTTGCAATTCAGTCAGGGGGAAATGAAGGCCATATATTTCTACTACAGAGAGAGATATTTCAACATCGTTGGCTGGTTGGGAACACTGTTATACCTACTGTGCATTGCTAGACTTTTAGCAGGGTCTACCAAAGCCAGACAATATTGTCACTAGATGGAACTGGCCTCAGAAAATAATATTCAAGGGCCATTTGTTTATATTACATGGCCAAAGTAGATAAACTGATCCATTTTACAGTGACATTAATGACTGAGTAACTTTTTTCTTCAGTTAACCCACTCTCCCTTCCCTTCTGGTGTTCATTTACATGACCTTTGAACTGCAAAGCTCAGCAGGCTATCTGACCTACGACCCTTCTTGTGTTTAGGTGGCCCTCGTACAGTGGACAGAAAGTGTAGGCTTAACTTTGGTTGGCAGAGATCAGTCCTCCATGCAACTGAGGACACCTGGTGGGCAGATACTAAACTTCACCATCCTCCAAATCTTTCCATTCACTTATGAGAGTAAACGTATGGGAATCATTGTTCGGGTAAGTTGCACATGTGACTTGTCATTCTTCATGCATCTCTTACGGAACTGAATTGAATAAGCAAATACAACATGTTAAGTCTCAACAGTGACATACTGCATAAAGAATTTTGCATTATCTCTTATCTAGTCATATCATGGTCTAAAACATGGTCTACATTCAAGTACTGTGATCACTTCTTATTGAACCTGATTAATATATTTTCTTCAGCCAGATGTTGCTAACTGCAGAAACCCTGAAGGGCTAGGGCAGTCTTCAGTTTGTGATCAACACGATCTGTTCTGAGATAAAATATCCAACAAAGATGGGTCGCTTCAGTTTTACCATGAAATAAATTGGGCAAGATCAACTCCAGATGGGTGCCTAGTGCTGACCTTGCTTCATTTACTTCACAATAAAGGTCTTTGCTTTGTGATCAGTGTTTTCTCTTTGTTGAGTATTTTACCTTGTGGTGGCTTGAGTGGGGGAGGAGTTAACTAGTGGGTAGAGTGTGTGAAGCAGTCAAAGATGATCAATAGTTTTCTCAATGTATGTGTTTAATATGCTTGCTCAAACAGATTGTACCTTTGTTCCAGTAAGTATTGGATATTACATCTAATTGAGATGACAAATTCAATGCATGTTCATAAACATGGCTGGTATTGTATTCCTTTTCATCAGCAGACTTATTTTGATAGTGGAAAATTATACAGACTGTAAAAAGATGAGTTGAATTCTCTTGATACCATTTAAATGGTCTATTTGAGACTCCTATCAAATAATGTGGCAAATTTTTTTTTTTTAAGTAGAAAATTTTTTCAACAGCATCTTCCGCTCATTTTTTACTACGTCTCTTCTATTATAGTGGTGGGCAGCAGTCATCAACTCAAATTTCATCAAGGTTTGGTGACCTACTCCAAATAAAATGGGTTTGGCTTATCTCAGTGACAGCTTGTCAATGTACGCAGCAGTGTCAGAGGGGCACGTGGTAGGGATACTTGGAGTGGCGGTGGGGCATGGCGTGGCAGTGGCGCTGTGGGATGGCAGTGCTGTCGTGCTGCTGCTGTCACCAGCCGCCACAAAGTTAGTTTGCGGGGCTAAGCCCTATTAGCCTGGCCTTCTACCGCCTGTGTACAGGTGCATGAATCCTATGTTTTTGCCCCACAAGCCATCAGATGTGTTGAACAATCCTGGGTTCTACCTATAAGTAAAACCTATACATGTTGAGGGCCAGGAAGAGTAGCTTTTGAAGAAACAGTGGAAAAACAATTGTATCATTTTCCTGGAAGGTTAAGATGCCAGTCAGGCTTCTGAAAAATATCCAAATTAGCATAAATTAAGATCTAAGAATTTTCTTTAAATATAGCTGTACTGTTTGTTCTCAGCAGTTGTTATAGGCCTCCTAGTACTAAGGCCAGAAGGAATTATTAAAACCCTCTAGTCCAGGGCTCAGCAAACTATGAGCCACAAAGCCATTGAATCTGGCCTATGGAGCTGATTAGATTTTGGTAACATTCAGCATCAGGGGAACTTTGCTTGTATTTCACTGGAGTTTTACAACATGGAGAAATGGCAGCCAGGCCCTAGCACCTTGGACCCCAGCTGGGTCCTTCTGGGCTGCCTCCAGAAAATGTTGCTGACCACTTATCTAGGCGGGGCCTAGGATTTCAACCAAAGAGTCCTTTAACACCAGTAATATTATTTTCAAACTTCTTTGCAGAGATGTCCATCTCTTATACTCATCCTATCTGATTTGTCTGTTGTAAACTGTTTAGCAAATAAGATCTAAGCAATCCGTTCATATCCAGAACAAGTAGCAGATGTTTCTTGAGTTGAGACAATTTGGCAATATTGACTCATTGCACACGATCAGCTGTCATTGTTTAGTGGCTTACTATTCCAGTTGTTAGCAGTCTAGTTTTAACAAAGCAGCCATGCTTTCCCCCACACCCCAATACTCTTTTACTGGCTTATCCTTCTCTAAAGGGGGTGGGGGTTGAGTTAGTTATTTGTTTATTGACTACAAATTTTTCCACTCTTCCCCCACTCGCTTCCCCCACACATGTGGAATGATGTTTGCTTTTGCAACAAAGATAGTGCTATTGTCATATCTGGATTTGAAAGAGGACTTTGAACTATAGCCAGAATCAGACCACGATGGAAAAAGATGCAGCTTCAAAACAATACAACTGGCAAATCTCTGTGTAGATTTATAATGTGATCTTACCATGATATGAGAACGCGCTAACCTCTTATTGAACTCGGTGGGAGGAAATGACTAATACAAGGAGATAGTTGATACAGTATTTATATTGGACAAAAATTCTAAACTATCTTAAGCCAGTTCTATAGTACAGGAAGTGCAGTCTTTATTCTGTTTCCTATGGAGATGCTTTTGGACACTGTTTTTAACTCAAATAATATATAAGCCTCTACCTTTTGCCAGTGCCAGAAAACTTAACTTTTGAATTAAGAATACTATGGGTTTTCTTTGGTAAAGCTGTAATTTGGACTCTGAAATGCATTGCCTGTGAATATTAACATGGAGACACTAAACAGTGCTCAATGGGAATAGATTGCAAAGCACCTGTAAGAACAATCATGTCTCCTGTCTTCCCAGTAAAGTTGTCTCTAAAAGGTCGAGGCAAAAATCTTCAAGCACAAGAACCTGAGGAAGTTGAATCAGAGGGGCTGGATGCTGTCTTCATGCTGAATTGCATCAGAAAAAAAGAGACTATTCGTTCTCATTCTGGCCCCACTGTAACTGTTACTTCTGTGCTATCTCAGTGGTTTAGAAATAAATACCTTCTCCACCGTGCCCCAGTACTCCAAGCCCTCACTTGCTTATTCAGGTCCCTCTCCTGAGACCTGCCATCACTGGCTTCTGCAGTGCTAGAATTCAAGGCAATTTGCTTCATTTAATGTACATTGGAGAGAGTGAATTACATTTTTCCTCATTGCTTATTGGGAGAAGTAGTTAGTCATCTTAGCTTGAAGTCAGGCAAGAGGCAGGGCACGGTGGTGACTTAGCGACTAGCTCGTTCACAAAGGCATAAACTTTTGTAGACAACAGCTTATTTCATCAAAACTGTAAGGTATCATCTATGGAAGGCAGCAGCCCATCTTCTATGGCAGGCATGAGTTTTAATTTTGCTTATTATTGATAATATTACACTAGGAAAGGTAACATGCATTTGAATTTGCTCTATGAAATTCTGTGTAGCTATTTACTTACTTAATTTTCCCAGTTAAATGTAAATGATCATGTTGATTTCCATGCTGAAAGCAAATGTACTGGTTTAATAGCTATGTTAAAGCCACAAACGTTTAGGAAGAGGGACACTGTTTCCATGTAGTATGGTGTAAAGTCAACCCCACCCTCATTTTGAGTTAAGATCACCTGCTAACCAGAAAGCAGATAATTCTTCTATGAAGTATTTGCTCTCTGCTTGTTGACAATGGGACTATAATTGACTGGTTTGAAGAACAACTTTTAAGCAAGAGTCCTGGAGCCATGGAAACATTACAAATGCAAGGTCTCTGCCTGTTTTGTTTTGGTTTTTTCAGGATGAGTCAACAGGTGAAATCACTTTCTACATGAAGGGAGCGGATGTAGTTATGGCAGGCATCGTGCAATACAACGACTGGCTGGAGGAAGAGGTACGAAGTACTGTCTTACTTGGATATAAAGGACCTTGCAAGCGAAATGACATGTGGTGATACCTCTTACGTTATGCTAATGTAGCAGACTCTGGCAGCTCTTAAAATGGACACAGGAAAAAAAAATTACTTCGTCACATTGTTTGAATTATCCTTCAGCCAGAGATGGCAGACACAACATCTAAATAGAAGCCAAGTAGTGAATTCTGCCTCTCTTAATCCAGGATAAGTCTCATAAACAAAATGTATCTTGTCTAAATTGGTCCAGGTTTCTTTCTTTAGTAATTCCTGATTCTTGTAGTCTTTATCCTTGGTCTGATTCATTACTTGGCTTTATTTTAAGCTACTGAGTCTGTAATATTTTTTAGAAAAATCACATTTTGATCTTCAGTCTGTCTCTACCTGGCTTAGATGCATCTTTTTCATTGTGATGGTGACATAAACTCAGCTATAGAATTCAAACTATTCTTTTTGGGGGCTTTTCTTTGCTTGCTGCATATAAGAATAAAGCAGTATCTCTTGTGGAATCACTGGGCTTGCTTTTCATTTAACTGGCTAGAGATAGAAACCACACACAAACCGAAATAAGTGATTGGAAACAGGTTCAAATCTGTAGTTCAACAGAAGTTCAGTACACATAAACTAGTTTTTGGTTATTTCAAAAGTTGCTTAAGATAAACCTGAATGGATGTAGTATCAGGCTTAACTGATTTAGGTTAAATCAGTTTATTGAACCTCTGTCACAGATCCCCTCCAGCTTCAAGTTAACTCAGTCTCCCAGCATCCCAGGATGCTTTGTACCTCTCCCACAAACCTCCCCCCACCCCATAGGGTGGGTGGGCTAGCCTTTTGGCCCAGCTGTCTGCTCTAGCGGAGCAGGGAGGCATGCTATAGTACCCCTGGCTCCTGATCTGGGCCACTGCAGACGTGTGGCTGCATTTCCAGAATCAAAAGTGAATGTCTGTTCACTTGCTTATCGGTTCAATCTATGCAGCTTAGACAAACCTAGAAAGATTGAACCAGTTCAGCTGCAGGCTTTTTGACTGTCTGTACTTAGCCTTTGGGAAATGTGAGATCAATGGAGTTGCTTATGTTAGTTGGATACCTCTGTAAGAGGATCATCATACCAGATTGCTTGTACAGATTACAGACAAATTTTATAATGCACTTGATCCAATGTTATTGATTCAGCTGGATCATACAACTGAGATGATTATGCTCTAATAATAAAATATCTTATTTCAGTTTCTGAAACCTACTGCAATTATGGTACAGTTGATTGTTTACAATGTGAAACTTCTTTCCAGTGTGGTAACATGGCAAGGGAAGGCCTGAGGGTTCTTGTTGTAGCCAAGAAGTCCCTGACTGAGGAGCAGTACCAAGATTTTGAAGTAAGTTTTTCTTAAAACATTACTTAGTGATGTCCAGAGTTCTCATTTTAATATGTTCTCATCTCCACCGTCCTTATGTCACAATCACCATCCTATCTATCTTGCAGTCTTAATCAGCTGATCCTATTTATTGTATCAACAATCCACATAAAGTTTTCCCTTCTAAGCATTGATCCCACAGGAGCTAAAGCCCAGAATTTCTTCCCTATAGATTGTTGCCATTGACATTTAACACAAAAAATGATTGATGCTGCTGAGTGAAGCTCATACTTGTTGAAAAAACTTGTACTGATATTTCTACATTTTTAATTTTGTATCCTGACATTGACAAACCTATGGGTACTTGAAGTGTCCAGCATGGGAGCTTAAGGTTGTTCTTTGTGGATTTGTTAGCTAGGACCCTAGATGATTTAGCTGACTGACCAATCTGCCCCAACCAAGCAAAATCCTAAAGAAGGTTGAATTGTTTGGGACTCTCTTACATTTGTTCATAACTTGGTAAAGTGACAGTGTAGACCTGTAGTCTGTATGAAGTTTCCACCTGAATTGACACTTGCAAATTTTGTGAATGTAGGAGAAGCTGTTTGTGTGCATATATATGTCTGGTAACTGCATCATAGTGCCAGATGCATGCAATAAATTTACAAGCATCCAAAGTTATGGGAGCTCCTAGGAAAGACCTATTTTAGCATTACATGGGTAATGTACAAAGGGTACTATTGAGAGGCCTCCCAAGATGATAGATAATTCTGAGTTTATATCCCATTAAATTCTGTGTTCCTCAGAAATGTAAACACTCTTGCTTTGAGTTGCAGTGGCCATTTTTATCTTGTGTTGTCCTCAGGCACGCTATGTCCAGGCAAAACTAAGTGTGCATGATCGCTCATTGAAGGTGGCCACAGTGATTGAGAGCCTGGAAATGGAGATGGAGCTTCTGTGTCTGACTGGAGTGGAGGATCAGCTTCAGACAGATGTCAGACCCACCCTGGAAACCCTAAGAAATGCTGGCATTAAGGTTTGGCTAACCTAGAAATGGAGTACAGAACTTTTGCTTGACTGGCAGTGCAAGTGGTGATGAAAGCCAGGCACCTTTGGAGTAAATGAGACTATCTTGTAAATAATAACCCATATATATGATTTCTGAGCCTCAGTGAAGCTTGATGCCAGCACTTTTTGTGAGTGGTGGCATTGCTTGAAATCCAAGCTGGTGTTTGATTTCTCTCCCTGCCCCAATGTCTACAGACAAAAGCAAGCAACTCTTTGTGTAACATGCAGGCCAGAAAAATCCTTATAATCTAATATTACTGTGTAGTGGATATTCAACAGGACTTCAGAATGTGAGTCATCTGTGTTGCATAATGTAAGTTTGTGCAGCAAACACGTAAAGCCCTGTAGGTGTCAAGCAATGACTGATTACAAGAAACCGTGAAAACATTGAAAAACAGCGTATTTAATATACAAAAAAGCCAAGTACAGAGGTCAAATATAATTTATGTGAGAAACATTTAGGGAGTTGCTAGACTTTAAGATGACTACATGAAGCAAAAAACCTGTTAAAGTTAATTCTGCAATATTCTCTTTGTTTTCTGGCATCCAGATTGTCATTAGGAGGAATCCAGGTTTTCCATTTCCTATGGAAAAATGGAGTAAAATGTGGATTGCCCCCTTTACTGGAGGAAAACGCAGATTTCTTATTTTAGTAGAGAAATCCGTGGATTTTGCAGTTTTGCAAATAGCTCCCGGCAGGCTGGCAGACTTCCTGCAGGGGGCTAGGGAGGGAGCGGGAGGAGGGTGGTCAGGCAGGGGTCACCATATACATGTGCATGTGCATGTACATGCACATTGCTGCCAGGCAGCCTGGAGAGCAGCTCTGGCAGGTAAGTGGGCAGGGAGGGATTCAGGACCCTGTAGGAAGGGAGGGAGGGAGCTGGGCAGGGCTGGGAATGCTGCCCAGCCGAGCGGTGCATGGGGCTTGGTGCCCAGGGCTACAGTGAGTGGCTGCAGGGCCCTGGCAAGGAGTGGGATGGGGCCGCAGGCAGCTTGTCCGGGGGGACGGATCGGGTGGGGCTGCCTCCCCACTGATGCACACATTCCCGGGGGGAAAAGGGGGACCCGTGCCCCCCAGATCTGTGCATGAGATGGGGGCAGGGTGGGCTCCCCACTGCAGGCTTGGGCTCCCTCTCTGTTGCCCTCCCCCAGCCCAGCGAGTGTGACCCAGCACCGCAGGGGACAGCAGGGCCGCACAGGAATCTCCTTGCCGCTTCGAGTTCTGTGCTGCCCTTGCCATGCATCCCCTGCTCACGCAGAAGCAGCAGGGTTGGCAGTGCGGGGTTGTGCCCCTCATTGCTGCCACGCACACAGGGGATGCGTCACAAGAGCAGCTTAGGGCTTACAGTGGGAAGCAGCTTTCCTGCGCAACCCTGCTGTACCCTGCAGCACCAGGTCATACCTGTTGGGCTGCAGAGACCCTGCAGGAAGGCAGCAGGACAGGAGCCCAAGTCATCAGCCCATAGCGTGTACCCAGCCCATGCACAGATCTGCAAGGCATGGGTCAACCCTGCCCCCATGTGAATGCACGCAGGGGGGGGGGGTGCCAGGCTCCACTCCACTGCAGCAGCCACCATCTCCTAGGGGCAGGGGGCTGCGGACCCAAGTCCCTGGCCCCATAGCCTTGGCAGCTGAGGGGGGCAGGGGCTGTGGGTGGCAGGGCAGGGGGTACCAGCAGGACTGGGGGGTGCTATAGGAGGAAGAGTGAGGGGAACTAGCAGGGCCAGGCAGTCTGTGGAGGGCCTTTCATTTTAACCATAGATTTGGGGGGTTTTATCAGAGAATTTGCAATTTTTTATAAAGGAAAACCAAGATCCCTGCTCATTAGTAGGATTTTGTGCAGCAAGATTTAAGCATGCAAACATAAATCCTTAAGTCTATAAAAAACCACCAGAGGGAGTCTGAACCAAAAGAATAATGGTACAAAATATCTATTTTCTGCTTTCTGGTTCTGTCCCTCTCCTTAATCTGGTATCTTGTACTAGATGGACAAAAAAGGAGATGATTCTGGTTTGCTCCAGAACTTTGTCCTTAGGTTTGGGAGTACAACATGGAAATTGAGGGGAATTAGGACCTTATCACCTAGACTTCTACAAGGAGGGACTTGAATAAAAGCTTCCTGTTCTGGCTGCTCTGTTTTAAAAGGAAAACGGGATGAAATCTTAATCTGTACAGAAGCAAGGCTATTTCAAGTTCCTTGCACTTGGACCCCCAAAACTTGGAGAGGTCTCAATAAATGCTTTTAATTTGGCACCGTCTCTATTAATAACATGATTTTGTGCATGTTAGTGAATAGGTCACGCAAACAGAATTCAGTTCCAGTAGTTTCCATGGCAATACTTTGATTTTTTTTTTAAACTAAATTTAGTCTTGGCTATTTACTCCAAAAGTTTGTTTTTTACTTTTAACTGGGTTAGATAGATGCTGAATAGATAGCCCTGTTAGTGAATGCATATACAGTGCTGCAATTCACAGTAGTCATTTTACTGGAAATGTTTATTGAGATACGACATGTCAGCAGAGAACCAGTATTAAAGGCAGTTTTGTAATTCATCCTGGAGCCACTTCATTATCTTACTAATTATAGTAAAGTCACTTTAAACTCATTTTAGGATCAAAACATACAAGTGAATATTTTTTTTTTTTTAAGAAGTTTGATCCCATATTTGAAGTCCAAAATATGAAGTCTAATTGAGGAAAGCCTCACGTAAATAAAATAAATGGTTAATACTCTAGACCGATACATTAGCAAAGAAATTCCCTGTCAATTTACAGCAAATATAGGTCACTACTGTTGGTGACGCTGCTTTCTAATGTCCTCTATAAGTGGCTGAATTGTTTTCCTATATGCCGTGCATTTCGTTTTGTGTTTCGTTTGTTCCAGACACATACATCAGCAATGAGCTCACCCCGTTGCATCATCCACATTTCAGGCAGGGCCTTGCAGCATCTATTTGCAGCAAGGGCTGGAGATTTCTGCACAAAAATGAGTCGGGGTGAGGGCATTTTTGCAGAGTCTACCTCACCAATTTGTTTTCAGGTTGTAGCAACAGAGTTTTGAAACAGAAGGTGGAAAACTATTGTGCAGATCTTGTAACCTGCTGCCTATTGAAGCTTTTTGGCTGCTGATGCAAAGGCAAGCAGGCATGATGCTTTTTCCCCCCCCCCCCCCCCCCCCCCCCCAAACGCCTTCATTTCCTTGTGAGATAAGGATTTTCCTGTGCTTTGTAAACTGGCCTTCCTTATGAAAAGGTATCTACCATATATGGGCTACACTGGAGTGTGGTCTTTTTGTATATGCATGCAGCAAGCACCACTTTTCCTAAAAGAGCCCTACAAAGATGAGTTTTCTTAGGTATTTTATTAAAGTATAATAAGAATATTTGCATTTCAGGTGTGGATGCTGACAGGGGATAAGCTAGAAACAGCTACATGTACAGCAAAGAATGCACATTTGGTAACCAGGACCCAGGATATTCACATATTCAGACTGGTAGGTAACACATACTCATGTACTATGATTGATATTAACCCCTCTCACTAGTCTTGTTCAGGTGGTTCAGAAGGAATAGAATGACGAAATCCAACCTGCAGGCAGACAATAATGGGGCATCTTCATAGGCCTTTTTTAACTTCCAGTTTGGAATCGCATCCGTTCCTTCTGTGTCCTATTCAAGGAATTCCTGGCTAATGATTTAGTATAAGCAGGATACAGAACTGTCCCAGTGCTTCCAGTGAGTCTAATCCTGCACCCACTGAAGTTGGTGGGAGAGCTTCCTCTGTTGATTTATATGGAGCTGGCAGGGATCCCGCATCTGCCGTATGAAATAGTGAAATAGTGAAGTCCCCTGTCATGTTACCTTCTTGGTTTGGCATCACAAAGAGCCTTGAATAGCCAACATACCAGGAAGTAAATAAGCTCAGAGAAGAGAAGAGTGATAGTGGGCAGGTCACTGGTGATGCCGGAGATAATGCTTTGCTGCTTTCCTAAGGTTTTAGGCCTTAAGTTTACTCTGTTAATTGTTTGGTTTGGTTGATAACTTAATTGATATGCCAATAATTCTGTATAAGTGTTGAAGGGTTTTTTTTATTTAATTTTGTTCTTGCCAGCCACGCGTTCACTCAGCTGCTGTGCTCATTTGCAGGTGACCAACCGTGGAGAAGCCCACTTAGAGCTGAATGCGTTCCGTCGGAAGCACGACTGCGCGCTTGTGATTTCTGGTGACTCATTAGAGGTAAACTCCAGACTGCTGTATAAAGGTCCAAGGATACTATGCGTTTGACACAATGTGGAGAACTATATGAAGCATAATCGTCTCTGAAACTTTTTTCTCCTCTTCAACAGGTGTGTCTGAAATACTATGAGTATGAGTTTATGGAGTTGGCTTGTCAGTGTCCAGCAGTGGTCTGCTGCCGATGCGCCCCAACGCAGAAGGCCCAGATTGTGCGCTTGCTCCAAGAAAGAACTGGCAAACTGACCTGTGCAGTAGGTAGGGAACTTGAGAAACTCTGAAACCAATGGCATCATCATCACAGCCTCGGAGACTCGGTCTCATTCTTAGCTTCATTTTCCCTAGAAATAATTTTGATAAAGTGAGTACTTAAAACCATAGTTCTTCATAAGAGATTTCTTTCTGGTACTGCCCATGAGGCCAGTGCTGTACACATAACAAGGACAAGACCAGCTATACTTTTCTGTGAACTGTTCAGCAGAATAAATGCCCAGTGTCAGATATCTATTTACAAGCCCACTGTCCCTTCAGTTTTAGAGGATTTGTGCAAATGAACATATGTGCGTAGAAAGATTCAGAAGTACAATACAAACCTGAAATATTTTTGCACAGTGCGTAATTAGTTTGTGGAGTTCATTTCAGTATGTGTTGAAATCAAGAGCCTACTAGGATTCAGAAAAGGATACAAGATGAATATGGATAAGAACACTCATGGCTACATAGATACAGGTTGCTTGTTTAGCATGATCTAGGTTTTAGGTTACAATTTAAGTGTTGAGGTAAGGGGAGAAGTTCACTTTTTATCACGTAGTTGTTCACTTATTCTTGCACTTTCTGTGAAATCAAATATTGGCCTGTAGCTGAGACAGGATGCTGAACTACATCTAGTGTAACATGGTATGGCAGTTCCTCTGCTTTATGACTTAACAACCATTTCATATATAACAAGTGGGAATGTTGCACAGCATCCAGTGACACTTTCTAAGTTACTGTGGTAATAAGAAGTAGCAGATGAAAACCAAGTATTTGCAGAATAATGAGCAAGCTGAAACTTTTCATACTAAAATTTCAGTACAGAAAAAGGTTACAGAAATTAAACTTCACAAACATTGGGGTATGACCTTCCGAAATGAAGCATTCAGATTGTAACTGGGGGAAAAATAGCATCATGAAGCTCTACTTCTGTGCTAGGCTACTAATGTTGGTTCAGTACTTTGGAGGAAACACTGTGTCCTGCATTGTACAGGAGGTGAATTTGATCTGATGGTCACTTCTGGCCTTAAACTCCTGGAAATCTATGAAATCTATCTATGGTATTTGGGTACTCAGTTTCCCGTAATATTGGGCAGTAGCATAACTGGGATGGGGCAACCAGGGCAGTCACCCTCAACCCCGACTTGGGGAGTGGGAGGGACAGAAGATGAGAAAGAGGATGAGGGATCATTGCTGCTGAAGCCACACAATTGTGTCAATGGCGTGACAACAGCCAGAAATTGCCACCTGCCACCATGTCAGAGTTGCCCTGGAGCATCCAACTGTGTTGTTACGCCTTTGACACCGTGGGAGCCCTGCTGACTTTTCTTTTCCACGTGGTTGATGTCCATTCTGGCCCTTACATCTATGAATTCAGCTGTGCTCAATACCAATTGCAGGTGACTCTTTCTAAACTTTGCCCTTGTTTCCATGATTTAACCTACAGGTGATGGAGGAAATGATGTCAGTATGATTCAGGAGGCTGACTGTGGTGTTGGGGTTGAAGGAAAGGTGAGTATGAAACATCCCTCAGAGCTGATACAGCTTGTGTTGAAGCCTTTCCCTGAAGCAGTCTTTTGATCCAGAACATTTAAAATTCAGTAGTTGGGCTAATAATGATAGAGACACATCTCAGTATCTCTCATGGCTAGTTTGGTACCCTTTCCATCTACATCCTCTCATTTGAATGGTTGTTGTCCTGGTAGCAGATATGTTAGCGGTATAGAATTTTATAATGCACATGATATGATAAACTCAGAGAAAGTTTAATTTGCAGCCTGGGAACCCTAATTCACAATCTGGTTTCTGGGTTTAATAACAAAGAAGAAATACCTTCATATTCTAATTCTTCGCTTAATGATCATGAGAGAAAGTTGGGGACTGAAAGAAGAATTGTAAATACTAAGATAATGCCTTTTTCTTACCTAATACTTAAATGACCTCTGAGTTCTACAGCTGTGCCTATGCCTGGGTTTTTGTTTTTAACCATCCACATGAAATGTATTAACACACACGGCATGTCTTATTCTTCTGTAATTTTGTGATCTCATGTTCTTTGACTTATCTTGTACAAAGGAAGGAAAACAAGCATCCCTGGCAGCAGATTTCTCTGTCACTCAGTTTAAGCACTTGGGCCGGTTACTCATGGTGCATGGAAGAAACAGTTACAAAAGATCTGCAGCTCTCAGTCAATTTGTGATCCACAGGAGCTTGTGTATCAGTACAATGCAGGTATGTGGACTTTTCATCTTGGCTTGTACTTTGTGTGTGATAGCGGGTGGGGAGTGATAAGAATATACAAAGTTAAAAAATGAAGGTTTTCACATTTTGGCCCCAGCTCCCTTGAGAATGTTAGTGAAAACAGGATTGCTCTTTTACAAGAAGTATCTTGCTTTCATGTAAATGTGTTTCTGATTTTGGACAAAAGGCAGCAGGATTTTCAAGATACTACCATATTTCTTTGAATCCAAGACAAGATTTTTCCCCCCATTGAACATGGTGAAGAAAGTCCCTTGTCTTGGATTTAAGTATAGCGAGGGGGGGAAGTGGGGTGGAGGGGATAGATGGCTGCCAGGCCTCTGGCTTTATCTCTGGCCCCTACCTGGGCTCAGAGTCGGGGCTACAGCCACTGCCCTGCATCTACCCTCTGCCAATCTGCCCCCTACTCCCTCCCCATCCCCTCCTACAGCTACTGCTTACCCCAGGTTGTGGCTTTGGGTCTGGCTCCAGCCTGAAGCATGGAGCACATACTGGTTCTGAGCCCTGGCTGGCCCAGAAGCAGCAGTGATGACTCCCCTTTGCCCCCCCACCCCCGCTTTCCCCATTATAGCAATGGCGGGGACAAATTTAAGATGACCTTCAAATATATAGATTCTATATGTGGAAAATCATTTTTAAACATTGTAAATTTTCCACATATAGAATATAATTATTGGGGAGCCATTTGTCTTAAATTCAAAGTCATCTAGGATTGCAGTTAGTTTAATTACCTTTGGGCATGAAAGTTTGCATCAAAAATAGCCAAGCAGTTCACAGAAATACTGCAGAATATTGAATTTATTAAACTGACCCTGTTCAGTAACTGACTTGGAGTGTGTATGTAACAAAAAGCACAAGTAGCTCAGCTGAACTAAATAGGATTGCTCACAAGTCTCAAGCGAGGCAAGTTGCTGAATGGGGTGCTCAGTCTGTCCTGAAGTGGGACAAGAATAAGCTCAGCCCCTGGAGCTGACTCAGAAGCTGAAGCATCCATAAACCTCACTGGTCAGCCAATTCCTAGAGTCCCAGGATTTGATTGGCACGGACTTCATTGGAACCAGAATTGGGTTGTTGGTGATCAATTTGTTTTCACCAGTTTTCAGGCACTAAATATGTCTGCAGAGCTGTAATATTCAGCTAGCCAGATTACCATTGCCAGTTGATTAAAAACAATAGGTTAGTTTTGACTGAGAGAATTTAAAGAAACTTAAGAGTGCATGAGCCAAATTCTGTCCTCAACTATGTATTTGCAGCTGTTGTGGACTTGAGGTAAAAGATACTTGGATACATCTGAGAGATGAGGTTGCTCTTTGGAAGTTTTTTTCCAAGCTATAATATGGCTGACAGATGCATCTCTTTTAAACGTACAAGATTTTTCAGAAAAATGCAAGCGTCCTCCCTTGTCTAGAGGGTTTAAAGCAGAGGTGGGCAATTATTTTGGGTGGAGAGCTGCTTACTGAGTTTTGGCAGGCCATCAAGGGCCTCATGACAGGCCATCAAGGGCCTCATGACAGGCAGCCAGGGGCAGATAAATACTCATTTTCTAATTTTTTTAGGGGCCCCGCAGGCCAGATAGAATGGCCTGGCAGGCCACATCCAGCCCACGGGCCGCATTTTGCCCACCCCTGGTTTAAAACCTAGACCCATGTGTGGGTTAGCTCAGTGCTGAAGACTTAATCCTTCTCATGAAAATGGAAAAAAATCCCATGTGGTAGTTTTGTCATTGACCAGAAATTAATCTGAATGGCATTGCAAATTGGAGCGTCCATCAGTAAGTACTGTGAAACTTTCTTCAGTGTTGTTCATACCTGCCTAAGCATGTGTCCCTCAAGACAGCTGGATGATTTTAGCAAAATCAATGGGCTTTGTATGAAACTCCAACCTCATTTTTGTGGCACAGTATTACAAAAGATTCACCACGTTCAGTTCTCCACTTTGCCATTCAACCTGTTTCATGTGAGATTTGTGGAGGAGCAAAGGGAACTAAAGAAAAGTTTCAGGGCTATGCAACTTCTCAGCGGCTGGGGGCTGCACCCCACACAATTGGGGCCACAATAATGCAAACCTAGGAATCCTGTACCAGTGCCAGGTGTACAACTCATCATAGCCTAGAAATCGTCCACTTCTTATGCCATGTAAAGCCAAGCTTGTAGATTGTACCAAACAAGCAATCAGGGTGTGTTGTGTCAACATTCACTATGGGCAGGACCGAGGGGTCCTCCATCTAATAATTGCCAAAGGCTGGAGAAGAAGTTTACTAGGAGGAGAATGGTTTGAGCCATTGGGATTGAGTTCACAGCTTTATGATGTCCTAAGGGATTTCAGCAAAGTCTTTGAATAGCTTGGTGCGTATAAGGGCCAGTCTCTGTCATTTACATTGGCTCCAACTGTGGCTCCAGTTTGTATGAAGCCTCATCATGTTGCCTTCACCCTTTGTCCAAAAATTGATGCAGAGATTGATCGATTTATGGAACAAGGTGTCCTAGAAGCGACTTTTAAATCCAATGTGGACCACTTTCATTGCACTTATCATGAAGCCAAACAGTGATATTAGATTATGTACTGACTACAAGTTTACTATTAATAAAGTACTACAGAACCACCCATACCAGATTCCAGCAGTAAACCAGATGCAGGTCTTAAAGGAGTAGTGCCATATTTTGATGATGTCCTCATGGGAGTAGGGTCCATGCCAGAATTAGTTGTCTGACTGTGAGAAGTAATTGTGCCATATTTCCAATGCTGGATGGGGCCTTGTTGCAACTGTCCTGTGTTGGATCAGGACCATTAGCTGGATCCAGCCCATGAACGGCCTGGGCCCTGCCCATCTGGCCTGCCAGACAAAAAGGTTGAGCACCACTGGGCTATTGGATAAAGATGCCACCCGCAAATGGACTAAACTGCACAACAAGGCTTTCAATGACATGAAGCAGTTGCTGTCTGACAGCACACTAGTCCATTATGACATGGAGAAGCCACTTTTGCTTACTTGCAGTGCTTCATCATAATGGAGTGAGGGCTGTCCTTAGTCACCTTCAGAGTGATGGACGCAAAACTCCTACTGCCTACTATTCATGAACTATATATAACAGAATTATAAATAAAACTGAGATGAATTATGTTCACATTGATAGGGAAGCTCTTGCAGTCACTGCTGAGGTTAGGAAATTCCTTGATTGCATATATGGCTGCAAATTCACAGTTGTAACAGATCATAACCAATTGCTAGGGTTATTCACCAAGACTGGACCAGCACCCCAGATCATTTCACCATGTATGCTTTGTTGGTCCTTACTTTTCAATGCATATGACCGCAAATTTCACTACCAGTCTGGGAAGTTGACAGCAAATGCAGATGCACTGAGTCGTTTGCTGTTGTCCTGTCCTGAATTCACTGTTTCTTTCACTGAAGTTCTGATGCCAGAATCCTCATCCGAAACACCTCTCCAGGCAGATGACATTACTCATGTGACTGCTAAGGATCACTCTTACCTCAAGTACTAAACCTGGTGTAAAGGGGGTGGTCTTCAACAAAGGTTGCAGATGAATTCAAGCCATTCATTACATGTCAACATGAACTTTCTGTCCTTATGGGATGCCTCCTCTGGGGAAACTGAGTAGTCATTCGCAATGCAGGTCGAACATAAGTTCTCGACTCTTCATACGGGATGTCCAGATTACAGGAAAGCAGTTGCCAGAAGTTATGTTTGTTGGCGAAAGTTAGATGCTGACATTGAGCAAGCAGAAAAGAGGTGTGAACCATGCTAGGCTACATGCTATGCACCAACCTTAGTTAACGCAGATGAGAACCCTATGGTCTCATCTGCACATAGATTTTGCTGGCCCTTTCCAACGCCACATATTCATTATTGTTGCTGATTCTTTCTCAAAGCAGTTGGAAGTTATTTCTGTTGCATTAGTGATGTCACACACTGTAATACTAGTTCTACAGCATCTGTTTGCAGCTCATGATCTGCTAGATACCATTGCCTGACAATACTGCATAGTTCACTTCTGAAGAACTCTAAGAAGTTTATGGAGAGGAATCTTCTCCGTCGCCATATCTGGACCATTGACGCATCATCAAATAGTCAAACCGAGTGGATGGTCCAAACTACTAAAGATGCATTGAAGCAAATTGTTGAAGGTGCACAGAACCAACTGTTAGCTAATTTCTTATTACCACAGCATGTAGCTCTGTGTACTGCTACAGGTCATAGTCCTGCAGAAATACTAATGAGCCACCAGCCACAAACTTATTTGGAGTGGCTCCATCCAGAAATGGTAGCCAAATACCAGACAAGGCAAGAAATCTAGTGCTTCAAGAAACAGAATATTTCACCTGTAAGAACCTTCGAACCAGATGAACCTGTGAACATCCAGAACGACATGACTGGGCCTTAGTGTGTGCCTGCATTTGTCCTTGGAGCTACAGAGTCAGTATCATACAAGATCCAGGCTCTGAATAGAAAGACACTTCACAGGCATGTTGACCAGACAGTGCGACCTCTGCAACACCGGGTGTTGCACCGCTAGTAGGAACAGTTCTGATGAGTCCATCAGCTGCTGGTTTGGACCCATCACCACTTCCAATTGCTGAAGCTACTCTAGAACAACCAAAGGAGCCTACTGCTGCGGCCAGTGAAGTGTCTGCTACCCCTGAAGTGGGCCACACAAGAACAGGTTGTTGTCTGGCCCAAATACCTACAGGACTACATTGTTGGGGATGGGGTGTTGTGTATTGAGTGTCTCTATATATGTTGTATGCAGAGGGCACTGCCCAAACTGCATTGTGTTGCTGCTTGCTGTTCTGCTTAATGTTAAGGGTAGTTAGTTATTGTTAATTAAGATGGTTTCCCTGTACTTCCCTGTGTGATCTCTTCAGAACAGGATCCTCACAGATACACAGTACAGCCTCTACCTCCCTCCCAATCAGGAGCTGCAGGCTCCCCAACCGCACCATGTCATGTATGCCACTCTGCTCCCTGGGGCAGGCGGAGGGAGGGAATGCCCCTGTAGGGAGGATGGTAGCTCGATGGAAGATGAACCCCTTGTGAGCCACACGCAGGCCACCAGTTGGACAGCCCTATGATAAGCCATGGCCATGAATAACTGGACTGCAACTTTAATCTGCCTGGCAGCAACCAACCAGCCATGCTGCTCTGCATGCACTACATCCCTTACCCAAAACAGTTTAGGTCTTTCCATGTGGAGGCAGGAATGGCTGATTGGTACAGTTACTCAGCTGTGCAGTATGTTTGAGAGCACAGGTGCAGGGCAAGGTAAGAATGTGTGGCCACGGTTGTGCCTTCATTTTGTGAATGGCGAATACCTATTGCAAGTGTTTTCCAGTTTGGATAGAGTCTAACTTGTAATGTAATTTCTAGAGGCTGAGAATCCTTTTCTTTTCTTCCCTAGGCTGTTTTCTCCTCAGTGTTTTACTTCGCTTCAGTCCCTCTCTACCAGGGCTTTCTCATTATCGGGTAAGAACAAATCTGTTCAGGAAGTGATGTGAGAAACTTAAACAAGGTGTAGATGCATGTGAGAGGTCTTCCTGGCATATACATGTCTCCGTTTGAAGTGTAGCTTCCTAGTGCACATGCCACTTCTCATATGTAGGGTCACATTTTCAGAAAATGATGTAAAATTCTCATCCTGTTTTAGTCCCTTTTACACAGAGTGAAAGGGTCTGCCAATGTAAAGAGGGGATCTCAAATCCCTGGACCTGGGAGGAAAATTCACCACTTGGCTCAGGAATTAAGGAAATCATCTGTAGTCTCTCTTCCAGCAACCTCCTAGAGATCCCCAACGCACAAGGCATGACTGGGAAGGGTCTATAGCACCCAGTGCTTTGGAGATTCGGAGTGGTACTAACACCCAGAAGGGAGGTTAGCCCAAGGGTTGCTTCATCCTCCTTAACAGACCAAAATGAAGAGGACATAAAGTTGGCTTGAAGTCACCTTAATCCACCCCTAGCTATGAATTCTGTGCTGTTCTCCTTAGAGGTGCAGTCTAGAATCACTGTAATGCCTAAATTGCTTGTATAAAATATGCCACTGTTGTACTTACAAAGTACATTTGTACAGGCTCTTGGATAAATGTAAAAATATATGACACAGCTTTCCAAGCTGAATTGCATGATTGAATCTAATATTGAAATACTTCCATCTCTAAAGGGAGTTGGGCCTCTACTGGTAAATGTATAACATCAGTTACAGTTCCTGCAGCTTCCATCCATCTGACTAGGAACCGTATTCAAGCTGGTAAAGAAGTAAATGTTACAGTTCTTTTGCTGTACGTAGGAGACTAGAATGTACCATGTGCAAGTTTATACCGTGAATATTTATTTGAGAGTTATAGAGCACCAGGTATTTCCATTTTGTAGCTCAAATCTCCTGTCTCTTCCTCAGGTACTCCACAATCTATACGATGTTTCCAGTGTTCTCGCTAGTTCTGGACAAGGATGTTAAATCTGAAGTTGCCATGTTGTACCCCGAACTCTATAAAGATCTTCTTAAGGTTTGACAGATGCCGGTTTCTCTTCAGTCTGTCTTATGCATGATCCTTGCCTTGATTTGGAACAGGCTTTGCAAGAGACAAACCAAAAGTATTATCTATAGATGCTGTATTTTACCAGATGCCTTTTTAAAGCACAGTTGTTAAGAAGCAAAATTCAGTTTACAACCCTAATTTTATTTCCTCACAGCTTGTTGTGTTTTATTTAACATTCAGCAGCTTATTAGAACTGGCTGGAAAACAGAATTTCCATCCTGTGGGAGATTCTGAATGTTTGATATTTTCTTTTGTTCCAAAATAGAGGAGGAGGAGAAGCTGGCAGGGACTTGGCACGTGGAAGCCAGGAGGCAGTGGCGGGGAAGGGCAGGGAGAAATGGACAGGGACACAGAATTGGCAGGAAATTACTATTGCCTCCTTTCCACTGAAAAATTTTGCTGAATTCCACATTTTTGTGAACTGTTTCAATTTTGTAGTACCTTCATTTTTACAACTGAAAACGGTTCTGTCAAACTTTTGGGTCAGTTGTACTGCTTATGATCTGTATGCTGGGAGATGGGGAAAAGTGGTCACATGGTTTCTTTCAGGGAGATTTGCTTTAAAGATGGCATAGCCTAAGAGGGGAAAAAGATACTTTTCTGGTGCTCAATATGTACAGAAGGCCCGGGAGAGTTTGGGTTTTTTCTTTTTAAAAACTGAGAATTCTGTGTGATTTAAAAAAAAAAAAAAATTAACCTTTTGAAATATCAGGAATGCCCTGACTTAATCCTTGGTCATCTTTTCTGCCCTCTCTCTGCTCCACCCCATCCCCCAAAATTCTTGGAATAACTTAGGTATGTGGACTGGGAACATGTTTCTCAGTAGAAAGGCAGGGTGGGCTGACTCTTTAAAGAGACAACCTTTTCCCTAAGTATTTCTGTTAGATGCTTTCAGAGGCAAACACATTTTCCATCGGTCCAAATACGTTGCCATCTGGTTTCACTTGCATGTTTTCTCTGATGTTATAAAACCACTAATTCTCTAACCATCCTTAGGCCTGGGTTACACAGTCTTTGTATTGAGACTGTTGTGCAGATTTAGCTATATCTATTACTCTTAGTGGGATGAAGCTATACTGGTATAGCCAAACATACCTTATCCTGATACAGGTTATTCCCATTCCCCCAAGGAAACAGGTAGAACAGCTTTGTAGACACTGTTATTTCAGCACACTGAAGGGTGGATTATGCTGTTTTCACTGCACTTATGTCTTTCTGGTATATTTATGATTTTAAGTCTTCTTTATGCACCTTTAAAGAAAAGTCTCTTTTTCAGGTTATTCTTCCCTATTCAATCATTCAGTAGACTACCTATTTTAGATTGTAGTCTGATGCTTGCTTTATAAATTTGTTTTTCATAGCGTTTATTTGCTTTTTTTTTCTTTATAGGGACGACCTTTATCCTATAAAACATTTTTAATATGGGTCTTGATAAGTATCTATCAAGGTAAGAAACTGAAACTTCCCTTCTGGCTTCTCTATGTCTATTAGAAATTGCAAAGCTGTCCTGTGGAAAATCAGGAACATCATTTACTTGAATAACTGATCCCTAGAATATGAAGCAGGCAGCTACTCCTTGCACTGAAACAATGACAGTGAATAGGATATTAAAGGAAGGAATTGCCTAAATTTAAGTTTGCGACAAGTGGGCAATATTTTGAGTGTGTTTTGTTATGATAGGAAAGGGCATGGGCTTCAAGAAAGACAGCTCTCTCCTTTTTAGCTATTTAGTGCTTTGTAGCTATGGGCAAGTCTGTTCTATGCTTCAGTTCTCATCTGTAAAATGGAGGTAAATTTCCTTTGAAAAAATCTTTTAAAACTACAGAAGAAACTCCCTAGTATGCAAATAATTATATAAACATATAGTATACAAGAGGATGAAAATGCTGTCGATTGGCCCTAATGATCATAGTTCTGGTTACAGCATGCGTAATATGATGGGCTTACCCACAATCTTGGCTATGTCATTAAAAGGTAGTGTAGGGTTTTGGCTAATTGGACACTGTCTTCACATTATGAGAAACTATTAACTAAACCACCTCTTGTCCCCTGTGTTAGTTCCAAATAGGGGTTTATACTGGATTATAAGCCTAAAAATTCAGCACTTTTAACAGAAAACAAACAAACAGAAATGAAATCACTGCAGATGCAAGCAATTTATTCTGTTTTTAATCACAGATTCATGGAAAGTGCATATAGTGCTGAATGAGAATGACAAAATTTGATATCTCTCCTTTATCACAAGAGTGGGAAGAAATGGTTCAAAATCAGCAGTTAATTCCTTTTGATTTAAATGATGTTACCATCCTTAAATAAGGAGCGGAGCCAGGAATATAAAACCTCCTATTAGCATTATCCTCTGGAATCTAATGCAGTAGAATGCTATGGCAGGAATAATGGTCTTCTGTTGCTATATAAATATAATGGCAAAGCCAAGGCATTCATAGAAAATTCACAAGTGGTGGAAAGTCAAAGCCAGAGGGTGATGCATTGAGGGAAAGTTTTTTCTAAGCTGAGCCCGCTATCCGGTTACAATATTTGGTTAAAGTGACTTCACTTCTGATGTGTTAAATGACTAAAAAACAGCAGGCCAAACACTTGGACTAGTTGCTAGCAGTGATGGGCCTGACCCAAACCTTCAAGGGCCCCACACTTTGGAAAGTTCACAGCTGGATCTGAACTTTGTGGCTCAGGCTCTATTCACTTGCAGGTTTTCCCCTTGAACAAGAATAATGTGATGGATGTTGGTGCAGATTACTCATGCTGCTAACATGAGTTATTTGTGCAGGTGGCTGTTCAGGGAATTATGTAAACCAGCCAGATTAGGGGCACAAAACAATGCATCGTTAACAATGCTTTAATTTGTACTAGTTTAGAAGGGAATTTACAAAAGAAGAACTCAATCCAAGGAGTGCAGAAAGACTAATGGCATCTTTTGTTTTCATCTGGACATTGGGGCAGTGCAGTAGGAGTTAGAAGTGTTTCATGTGTATTATCTTTCCTTTTGAGAAGTGATTGTGCTGTTTTTCTGGAAGGAAGGGAAGATAGAGCTCCACAATCATAGTCCAGTCAACAGTAGCAAAAGTAGCCAGAATAATAACAATAATACATGCCATTTCCAACCCCCATGTCTGTAACTATGGCAGACTTCTATAAAAATTGAGCACTATATCTTTTCCTTATTGTAGAGCAGTACTTTCAGTGCTGTGTCATAAATGATTGATTTGTTGTCTGAGTATTCAATAGTATTTGTGAAAAGCAATTTCAAGCATTCTTAAGTGACCTGAAGGGTTTCTGCTCTTTCAGGACTTAAATTGATGTTTGGTCTTATAATTTAGAAAAAAACAATCTGTCTCGCCTCTCTTCTCTCTCTTACAGGTAGTATCATTATGTATGGAGCACTTCTGCTGTTTGAATCTGAATTTGTTCACATCGTTGCTATTTCCTTTACATCTTTGATCCTCACCGAGTTGCTGATGGTAGCACTAACAATCCAGACATGGCATTGGCTTATGATAGTGGCAGAGTTGCTCAGCCTCTCCTGCTATATAGCCTCGCTGGTCTTCTTACATGAGTTTATTGGTAAGGTTAAATACAATGTCTATTTTTTAAACCTATGCAGACACATGTTTAACAAGTTAACAGTAACAGAAGCAATAAGGACATGGATTGGACTCCAGAGTTTTTGACCTAAACCTAGTTCAGTGATGATTCTGGATGAGAATTTGCTAATGGAACATGTTCCCAAATTTTTATATGTGGCTTAAACTTGGAGGGGAGACAGACATATTTGGCTATTAGGTTACATACTGCCCAGGAAATCTCATCCTGAATCTGAGCCCTACAGTAATTCAAATCCCTATACGAGTCACCATGTGTAGCAATAGCTGTGGTTGGGTTACCTATGAGGGTTGAACATGACATGGCTGAACCTGAAATCATGAGCTTCTGCTGCTGGAGCGAAAGGTCACATTTGGCAGTGAATGTAGTAACAGGCTCATTAAAACATAACTCATTTGGTCTGAGCTTATATTTTCATTCACCTTATAGTAAGTCAGTCCCCTTAGTCTACCAAGCTAAAGGAAAATGAGCGAGGAATTCTTATTTCTCTTGGGCAAGTCGATCTGCTGCAAATATGAGATCCCTACAGCTTGTTTCATTATACTGTCAGGAACCAGAAGATGTCACTACTTGCCTGGTAACCTTTCAGAATGATACATTGCTACAGAATAAAATAGCCCTCTCGTTTCCTTAGTTCAAAGCCCCCATGCCATATAGGGCTCTCTCTCAAACAAGAGTATGCTAGCTGAACTTTGAACGGTTACGGATATATTTGCAGTTATGTCATATAGCATACATGGGGAAATGAGACATACTTCTGAATGAACTGACACAATTTAAACTATCGAGTTAGAGGAAGAGAACTCCCCAAACTAAAAAACATGTACAGGAAGTGAGCTTACTTGATTTGGTTATAGAAGGATTGCAGTGTTTCATACAGAGTGCACACCCATACTTGCACACACCAGAAAAATCCCTAGTGCAATTCAGTAAGCAGAGTTTTGTGGAGAAAGCTATATATCCTTCATGAAAGAGAGAGAAGAGCACAAGATGTGATCAGGAAGCAGAAATTGCTTGAGTCAGTGCAGTGTAGTGAGCAAAAACGCTGGTTTGTGTGCGGGGAGAATGAAGCTGTACTAGGCTGTATTTATTTTCACTTGGGCTTCTCTTTGCGACTCCCACCACAAAGCCCTTCAGACTCAGTTTGTTGCCCTTCTCCATTGCCTCTGTGCTTTGTCCTTACAGATGTTTACTTCATTGCTACCTTGTCGTTCTTGTGGAAGGTCACAGCCATCACGCTGGTGAGCTGCCTTCCCCTCTACGTCCTGAAGTACCTGAGACGGAGATTCTCGCCCCCAAGCTACTCAAAGCTCACTTCATAGGGCTCATCTGCTTAGGAAGCAGGCGTTTTGCACACTCCTGAGAGACAAAAAAAAATCACGTATTTGTTCTAACAACAACTACAACTGATAATTGCATTAGGATCATGCAGTAACTGGCATTATGTGCTGCTTTGATGAAAAAGACTTAACTGCAGTAAGTAAAACCTAACAGAAAATGGAGTATTTGGGTGAAGGTGAAGGCACTTGGTAGTTTCTTCAGTTTTTGTAACTTTTTGTTTTGTTTAGTTGGGGTCAGATGCATGTAACTGCAATGATTAGTTGTTCATGCGTAAGATCAAAGTATCTGAAAGCTGCTAAATAACTGTTTATATGTGGTGAACTCCTTTTTTAGTTTAATTGGGTTTTTTAAGTGTCTGTGAGGTTTCTTGCATTGTACTATGTTTTATATTGTTATTTATCTGCTCAGTTCAGGTAAGAAATTCATGGGGATTCCCTTCATATAGATGATTATGCTGTTTTCTGGCAGCTGACTACAGGTTGGAGTCAGACTGTTCCAGGTGTAGGGCTCCAAAGTTAAGGATATTTATCCATAAGTGAAAAATTGAACCTAGCCAAGCATGTGTGGGTTTTTTTGTTTCTTTTTTTAATTCAGTGAAAATGAAAGAGCTGAACTCAGTGAATGCAGTGTGTTTTGACGGTGTCTAACCAGTCATATGCGCAGAGAAGGATTATTGAAAAAAAAGGAAAATTCCATTTTGTTTAGCCTTTGTGCTTCCTGGTAAAAGGAACTGGTGACATACAAATAGCTATACTGGATACTTATACTATAAAGGCAAATTACTAAAATTAAAGCAAAGCCTTTTGGAAGGAAATTTGCAGCTGATCAGCTTTTAAATGTGTCGACAGTATGATAAGAGACGCATAATATTCTGCAGGCAATGTGGCAGACATGTCTTGAATCCTTGGAGACCAAAAGGAAAGGTCACAGAGCTGCTACTCCTCACAGTTGCATAAAAATCTGTTTCCTGTTAGGATGAATTAATAAAGATGAGCTGCAAATAAGCCTAGGCGTGTGTGCATTTGCACGTGCGTGCACGCGCGCACACACACACACACACACACACACACACACACACGCACGCACAGTTCATGACGCATACAGAGAAAGGCAAAAGTTCCACTGCTATTGGAATGGTTTAAAACTGGACCTTATCTAAGAGGAGACAAGTCTTGAGAGCTTGCAGAAGTTGAGCCAATGCAACCTATATTTGCTCTACACATCAGTCTAGCATGATTTTTTTTTTTAACTTGGGGTGGTTTTTGACCCATGTTTTATTTACAAAAAGCCTTCATTGCAGCTGGAGACAAGAGCGTGTGCTTGGAAGTCTCAGGAAGATGGCAGGGAGCTAATGGAGCCTTCAGCTGCTGGCTCCTTGGGTCATTCATGGCTCAGCTTTAGTAACAGTCATTCTCATCTAATACTGTTTAGTCTGTAATAAGTGAGTTGTTTGATCTCTGTCTGTCCCGTTCCTAGTGGAACAGTGTCTCCACTTCATAAAAACCACCACAGTAAGCTGGCACTAAATGGCACCCTTGTTGGTAAGCTAAGCAGACAGGCCAGGAATGAGTGATCCAAGTAGTCTGAACATCCTACCTCCCCCACCCCCTTGTCTCTAGAGGCAGTCTCCCTAGGTCTGGGTGACTGTTCACTTTGGGAGCAGCAGGCACGCGCTCTCTGCTGTACCTTTTTGAAGGATTGCCAAGCTCTGTTTCCATTGCTGCAAATTTGGTGCTTTGACAGGCACTAAAATGATAAATAAAATTCTCTGGTGTACAAACCTGAATGCAAAATTGGAGCAGTGTTTAAAATGAGAGCTAGTCTGCAGTGACCCACACCTCCGTCTTTGATTTTCAGCTATAGAAAGCTGTAGTATTACTGTATGTAACTGGCTCACTTTGCTATGAAGTCCACAGTCTCTCTGCAGAAAGTGCTGCACAACCTGGCAAACCTCCCCAGAGGTAGGGTGGGTAAATGCAGGTCCAGCGAAGGACCACATGAAGCAAGTCTGGAAACCCCAAGGAGAGGGGATAGCATGTATACCACTCACTTCACAGCATAAATGACTGAAAAGTGTGCACAGGCAGACAAGGTTCTTTGGGTGAAAAGTGTGCACACACTTTGCAAAAACTCATAAAGCCCTGCCTGTGGAAAATCACTCTGGAGGGAGCCAGCTTCCCCGGGGAGATGTGTGTAAGTCAAAGCAGTGTCTGGGACATTCCCAAGGGGGTGTGAGTCAGGAGCTGCCACCTTTCCGTTCTGTGGAGCCAAAGGCTCTGTAAACCCTTGCTGAATCTGGCATGCTTTCAGGGTCCCCCAACTTTCTAATAGCCTGCTTCTCTTAGGAGCCGTGCTAGTACCTTGCTAATCTGTCAAGCCCTGCCAGCTTCTCTGAGGCTCAAAGTATATGGAGCAAAAGCTGGTTCTTCAGTGAGAAACATACTGGGTTTGTAAGACAGCAGTTCAGCATTACCCTCTCCAGATCAGTAGTGCTGCCACCCCACTGAGCTAAGCTGTAGGAAGTACAACAGGCTTTAGAGAAAAAGGTGTGGAGCGTGCACTGTTGGCTCTGTTTCCCTTCCCATGTGTTTTACGGCCCTTCTGCACCTTCGTCCCTACTCCATTGCTCCCCTTCATGCTGTGGAAGGAAATACAAGGTCGTAGGTGTTCAGTAGGTTCTATGTATGGCCATTTTGCTAGGGTATAAATGAAGGATTTAGGTGGCAGTACGAGATGGGAAATGCAGTCTCCAGCACTGCTGGTTACAATAGTCTACTTTCTGCATGCTTGGTTTGGAGTGTTATGTTTCAAGGTCCACAAGGAATAAGAATGGCAAATGCTTTTTAATGGAAAACAGTGGCTTTTTTGTGCTACATTGTTTTGATTTGTCTTTTCTCTGGTACTGCATAAAAGCAGAATACTGAGAAGCCTATCAGCTAGCTGCCATAATCATTTCATACTCTGTTTTAAAAATTCACCTTAGAGCCTCCTTACAAACTTTTTCCAAAAAAAAAATTCTACTCTAAATGTAGATATTTATCATGGGTTTTGGAGGGCAGCTTTAATATCATAAACCTCAGAGAGGAAATGCAATGTCTAAAAAGTCCTCTTGTGGAAGAATTGGGTTATTGGCTTTTTGTAAATTATACCTGTTCACCCAAAAGATTCTTAATGTTGTCCTAATTGTGACTTGTTGCGGTAACTGGATAATGTCAGTCTTGCAAATGCTGTAGTATTCCCAGACCACCAGTACTTATTTAGTAGATTTAAATGTAATAATCAAGAAATTATTTTTAGCAGTTTAGTGTGGCTGACAATTCAAGTCTCTTGTCCGTTGAAAACACATGACAGTATATATCTCTGTAATAATCTTATCCCCAGTAGATGTATATCGGTAGTTAAATGTCCTGCAAGACTAACAGTGCCATGCTACTGTATGTGAATTATTTGAAGCATATATATGGTAGAATTCACTGTCTCCTGGAGTCAAAGCAGTTTACACTAAATGGACCATATTAGCAAAATTGGAGCTTATGCCAACAAATAGTGATTTGTTATTTTTATAACGTTTATTGGCACTATAACCTTAAAAATAAAATTCACATTTAGCAATATTGACAAATAATTATGAGCAAAACCTATTCTCACAGAAAGCTAATATTGTTTAATAGCTAGTTTCTTGTGCAGACTTATTTGGCTGGGAAGTATTCCTCATTCAGCATAAGTTGTATTTTTAAAGCAATCGGGAAAAGTAAAACCTCATTCAGCATAAGTTGTATTTTTAAAGCACTTGGGAAAAGTAAACCTGCCACTTTCAAACAGCAGAGGCTGGGAGGAGTGATGATGATTATTATTTTTTTCAAGCTTAGCACTTTGTCTGTAAACGATTTCCCTTAAGTTATTTTAAACTGTTTTTTAAAAACAAAGTTTAATACAGATGTTAATATTTACTGCATATTTGAATAAACTAATTCTTTACTGGAAATTTAAAGTGCATCTTTTCCTCTATTATGCTTTGTATTTTGAACGTGGTGGGAGTAAAATACCCTTTTCATATAATGTCTGTGGTTTTTACGTTTGTAAAGTACAATAGCAATTTATGTAACTTTTGTGATACAGGGCTATTCTACAAAGAGTGTTACAGTATGTGTTGCATCACAAGCTCTTGCTTAGCATGGTTTCATTGGAAAGATCTCTGATCAGTGCTCGGTTCCCTTTATAGCCGGTAACCACAGGAGCCTATGTTATATAAACAGTCTATGCCTCTTATTGGTGAGGTAATTAAAGGTGTGCAGCTATCCTCTAGATTTTTTTCCTCTTTTTTTAATTGATGTACATTTTGAATGCGTCTTCCACTCCGTTGCTTATACCCTTTTAGCCATATACACAATGGAGCTGCCCTATTTCTCTCGGCAAACATCTGTGCTCCTTTTGTTTAGAATAGGGCTGGAATTAGCATGCTGTGTGCTCAACAGTAACAGTGTAAACCTATCTCTTCTTCATCTTATCTCATCAAAATTATATTGGTGAATAAGCAGTGATATCATCAATGTCCTTCCAGTTCTGGAAACAGTATGTTAAGTGCTACAGCTGTTGCAGAGCTAAACTGAGCAGTACCAAACACTGCTTTTCTATGTTCTGCCAAACTGCTATAATCATAGAATCTCATTGCAAGCTGTCTAAACCTCCTTGTGACTCCTGTGGGAGATTCTTGCTGCATTAGTAGTTTGGGCTGGGATTTTCAAAGGAGCCTTATAAAATTGGGTGCATGAATCCCTGTGGTTCCTATGAGATCTGAGCCGTAAGACCTGAGAGAGGTTTTTCTTTTTCAAAAGGGCTGCCACACAGCTGGATGCAGCAAATGTCCTGAGTCCACACAGGGCTAAGACAAACTGGGTCATTGCACACAAATTACCATCACGGTCTATTTGCACATATAGTTAGTCTAACTGCCAGCACACAGCATATCTAGTGGCCCATCCAATGCCTACTGAATTTTTTCCATTGACTTCAGTGTGTGTTGGACCAGACCTTTTAACAGTTGTGATGAAATCAGGCCTTGAATTTGCATGAAATCCTGGGTTCTACAACTTTGCCAATATGGTCCATTATTATTGCCTAATAAAATTTATGTACTTTTATGCCTTCAAAAACATTTTTACTTGTATGGAGAAATGAATTCTGATGTCAAAATATTTATTGTGATGCTGATGTTTTGTACCTGTCATCCAGCTAAATACGATGCAAATACCTTTGATTCAAGAGAAATATGAATGCAAAATGTATTTATTGTTCTGTGAGTTCTATGTTGCAGAAATGTAAGAACCTAAAAGGGAATGATGTAAAACAGGTGAAAAAAATAAATTTTATGCAACATCATGCTTTTATTTATATACATCTTTGTATGGTGCACTTGAGTTGATCCTGACTTGATCAGTCCAAGATGTTGTTATTGGTAGGGTACATAGACTAGATGGGGTATGTTAGGCTTTGAAATGTAATTCCATCGGAAATATAAACGTGATAAATTATAGAATATTTTTACTGAATGTAGAAGCGGTTACTTAATTATAATATCTTTCTGTTATATACATTTGGTTTTCTAGCTGACTTGCTCATCTCCTAAAGTAGAAAAATATTCTGACTTGAGAAATGTCACTTTTCCACCCACTTCAGCATTTGCAAGAAACAGTCTAGTAAAGAATTTAGCTGTTGGTAATCTTATCTCCTAATTTAATTCCTCCAGAATGGTGCTGAATAGCTCTATAAAGGACATGAATTGAGATTCAGAAATATTTCTTAATGTACCTCTGTTTACTAGGTGCCATTTCCCCCACTATTTGTGCTGGTGTATCTCCAAACTGCTGTAGACTGTCCCCCAAATTGTGACCCTCACAGTTTTGGCCACGAGGTGGAGCTTTGGTATTGAAGTAGCCTGCTACAGTTGTGTTTTCTAGAACCAGTTAGTCCCAGAGTACCCAACTGTCCCAAAGACTTTATACGTTCAGTCTTATTTGGAAATTCAGTTTCATAAGTCCTAGCTTCAGGCAGGTCCTTGGTCCAGTCCTGCTCTTGCTCAGAACCAGCGTAATTCCCTGAAAGATGGTCCCGCTTAACCCAGATGCATGCTGGAGTAACAGCTTCAATAGTATTTATGCAATAAAGGGCTGCTTTTGGGTGAACGATATGTTGATTGTTAGGGACAAACCTTTTCTTCAGAAGTTTTCATATGTTGAACTGTTGACTGCAAATAGCTGCTGTATCACAGCCCCTGCAATGTTTTTCAGATTGACAGCCTGTTACAGCTCTTCTATGCAAGAAAAAAAAGAAAGTGAAGTTTATATTTGGATTCTCCCCAGGGGAAATGCCTATAAAATTGAATATGAATGAAATCAATAGGGTTCTATCAGTTTTATAGAACAATTAACATTCTCAAGAAAATAACAAAGCTGGAAATAGAGAATATAATCTATAACTTTGAAAACGTGAGTTTTACAGGGATAAAATTCTCTATAGGACAGTTAAAAAACCTTATATAGAAAAGTTTATAGTTTTCTATTAGGACTCCATTCCAAAGTTGTAACCTCTTTCAAGATTAAAAATATTTTGGTGACACAAAGTTAAGGCAAATGTTGAATAAACAGGTTTAGTGATGTTTGCACACATCAGATGAAAGCTGCAGGCTCCAGAAATTACAGTAACAGACTTCACACTCAAGTGTTACCAATTTCCCGTTATAAATGGGTTACATAAGCCCCATTTAGTGGTTCTTTAATTTATGGACAGCTTTTTTTTTCTTCAATAGTGAAATGGATAATTAAAAAAAAGCTAGAAATAGTTTTGCTAAACTCATTTTGGAAAGGGAATGAGAATTTCTGCAATATTTTTTTTTCACCCAAGCATTGCATAATACTAGAAATGTCAAAGATTTCCATGGGGTTTAATTTCATTCTTCATGTGGCTGTGGTCATACAAGAAGTTTGAACACTGCAGGGGTTGGCAGATTTTTGGAAGATCACACATCCTGGGATAAGTTTTCAGACTAAGTTTTACCAAAGAATGCCAATGCCCTTTTTATTTTTTAAAGTTGTGGTTATATTATACACTGTAGCGTCTTTTGCAGAAAAAAATGGGAGAACTGTTGGCTAGTGATTTGGGAATTTACTAGGCCTGAGCCATTTTATGCGATGCATAAAAATATGCAATAGTCTCTGTTGTGTAAAGTACCAGGGAAGCAGATGACCTTGTTGGGCGGTGCTTCGGTTTTTGCTTCCCATTTAAAATTAGGTACCTACTTATATAGATAGTCCCATTACCCAAGCATCTCAATCTTTTAATGGAGCACCATCCAGCTGTGGCCCACGTGCAAGGGGTTAAATTGCAGCACTTTCCCCCCATTGCTCTGACTGCAGCCCAGATTTCCCCTGCCTCCAGCCTCCCTTCCTGCCCCTGCTCCACGGTATGGAGAGGTGCAGCGCCTGGAAGCCCACAACTCTGTGTCCACGTGGTTGTGGGGCAGCTCATAGCTGGACAGCTAAGAGTGAGTCAGGGCACTCAGGCACATGGGCAGGGGGTGGAGGGTGAAGTGGGGGGCATTGGGATGCACGGTGCAATGGGGTTGTAGGGTCCAGAGGGGCATGCAGTCCCTGCTAGTGTGGTTCAAGGGGCATGTGGTCCCCTGCCACTTAGAGCTTGGACAGCCCTGTTCTAATGTAGTCTTCCTCCCAATGTCCGTGGAAGCTAAGGAAATGCCATTTTGCAGAAGGAAAACTTGGGCACAGAAAAATTGATTAGTTGGGGATGAAACCATTCCAAGCTAACACTTAGCTACTGTACCAGTCTGCCAGGAGCTAAATACCAGAGCAACAGTATTTATTCGGCAAACTAGTCGCACGCTCCCCACCCCCAGTCTTTGCATGGGGTCTCAGGCCTCCAGAATCTGCCCATTTCTGGATGCAGTGTTTCTGTAAACCCCAAATGAAAAATCTTGCTTCCCTGTCCCAGAGGACATCCAAGAGCTATGGCCGTGCAAAAATAAGTTTGTAATGAATGTTTTGCAATTCAGTGCTGAAGACAGGAGTGTCAGAACAAAGTGAACAGTGACAACAGCAGTAGCTGCATTGCAAACATCCTCACCTATGCCAATCTAAAGCAAACACAAAATCTGCTAAGCATGCTGATGCTGCTTGGTAACACCACCTCCCGGGCTTCCCCTGCGGAAGTCATCAGCAAAACATGGGAACAGTTGCACACTTTTGGAGGCTGTTGTATGTGAGGACCCTGAGCCAGGGTATGAATTAAGGGGGAACTCGAGAGGGGGTGGTTGAGCCACCCCCAACCCATAAAAGATGAGAGGCTCCCTGTAAAATTTGAAAATCATAACCTGCAGGCATCTCTGATTGGATTGCTCCTTCCACTTAGGTGGACTTTTTAAATTGATGAACCAGTTAAATTTTTTTGCAGACCCCCCCAAGAGTCAAAGTGTATTTCAAACCATGCTCTGAGTAATAATCTTGTATGAAAACTCCTCTTTCAACTGTTCAAGTACCTGGTGACTCCTCTCAAGTCTCTGCACTCCCTTCGCTATTACTGCTGAATGTAAGTGACTCTAGTCAAGGTCCGTTTGCAAGATCTCCATATGATTGTCTGTCTGTCTGTCTTTCCTTCAACCTTTTTCCCCCTTTCAGACCCACCTACTAGTAAGTGCATTTTTGAAAAAGTGAACCTAACAATATATTTTTAAGTATCCTTAACTTGGCTTGTTGCAGTCGTGCACGTAAAAGGGAATATTGTGTGCTGTTCAGATTCTCTCAAATAAAGGAGGAGTAACAAGAACAATCTGTGCAAAAGAATTTAGCGCATTAAAGATGGGGGTAATAGTTAGTCTCATTTGTCCCTTTATGTGAAACAGATTTTATTTTAAATGCACACTCTGAGTAGCTTAACTGCATCCAGAAACTTGTTTACCAGGGGAAAAGTAGAATTACCCACAATATAAATTAGAGCATGAACAGAGGTGAGCTGATTACACCACAACATTCTGCTCAATCATTTCAGAAATGCTCATATAATTAGACTGTGCTTCCATGAACACACCCTGAAAGAAATTTACTATGCTCATGATTTCATCATGCAATATCTCTACTCGAGCATTGCGTGCCTGCTCCAGAAGACCATATTGGAAGAACACTATTGACTCTAATCATCTGTTTTATCAACATTACTATCTCATGCTAGAATTCAAACTCTTACATGCTTGTAGCTTGTTGCCCTGATAACATTTTGTAAAGGGACAAACTTTGGCCAAACTCTACATGTTGTGAATCATTATTTCCTCAGGTTGCCTAGTGAATGTGGCAAACCCATTCTTTATTATTAAGGTCTTTACTACAGCTAGCGCCATGTGCCAGAGTGCGTGAAGCAGATTACCTATCTCAGAATGAATGATGTCATCGCTCTGAAAACAAATGCTATCCAGCGCTGAGTCGATCGTGAAAGCAAAGCACATTTTCCACAGCAATAGAATGTCTTTGGACCGTTTGTAAATTTGAAGTTAAGTTTTTGAATAAAAGGCACATTTATAAGGGTGGCTGTTCTCTCTGTCAAACAACGCCTCCTTTCTGATGCAGTGGTTTCTAATGAATCGCTGTATTCTGCGTCTGCTGTTGCTATGGTTGCATTCTTTAACTCGTTTCTAACAGGGCCATCTTTGGAGTTCTTGACGGTATGGATGGCTTCGAATGCGAGTCAGCTTCATGTCGGGTAGATCAAGGTGTTGGGGGCTGAAAACTCTTGAGGCCCCACAACCAGGCTGCAACACCTTTGGCTGGATCTTGACTCATCTCAGAAATGGAGCAGGACTGGACTCCTACAGGAGAGACCTCCAGGATGCTGCAGAAAGGGAACCATGTGCAGAGACCATGTCCCCTTCAGTGAAGGCCCACCCCACCTTGGTGTGAGGAACACGATACCGCTAGGGAGGGATATTTTGTTCATTACTACGTAGGGTTATGAAAGATGAACAAAGTCACCCTCGTTTCCCCATCGAATTTTGAAGCTGGAATTTCTCCTGTCCTGAATTCTAACTGGGAAAGATTCTCTTTTTCTTCAACTGAGCTAGACTATTTTTTTCTTAATATTTCCCAAGATGATTACTATGGCTCTAGCTCCCTGGGTAGTACAAAGCTGGGAGCCCCAAAACAAAACTGGCCACCACCTCTAACTGCTGTTTTGCCCAAGCTCCTTAAGAGCTGATCTGGATGAGCATACCAATTAACAAGGCCAGTGAATATGCCCACTACTGGAGCTACCCTGGCATTTAGCAACCCAGGTAAATCTTGAAAAAAAGCCTAGTGTCAACAGTCAAACTTGCCTATTGTGCTGTGCTCAGGATGTCAGTTTTCTCAGTGGTCGTGTTTGATTTCCATGGGTACTTACACAGATATTGTCTACATGTGCCCAGGCCTTTGCAAATTAGTTGATTCACACACGAGTTCTGCTCCTTAACTGAATTTTAAAAGTGGCCAGAGTGGATACATCTTGATTTTATTAATTTAGTTTTAAATACTCAATATACCATCTTGTTTTCATTCTGGCAAGAAGCAAATTATTCGGAGACTTGCAATAAAGGGAGGGGGAGGCTGAATAGTTCTTTTCCAAGAATTTGGAAGCAAAGAAATTCTGCCACTGCCCCCTCCAAGAATGCCAACTAGAAACTGCCCTTCCCCCCTACCTGTATCCGGTGTCTCCAAGACCAGGGAAGGTATTTATATGAGAAGGTAACCATCTAAAAAAGGGGAGTCACATATTAAATATTGGGTCTGAGTCTATGCTATTCACATGTCTGACTTCAGTGGTGGAGCAATTTTTACTGTTCCCAATGTGTAGGGACTTGGACCTTCTCCACGCTGCCAGTTGGCCTATACAACGAAGGGGAGGGCACGAAGACTGAGATTATATGTTACCAACCCCTCATCTACTTGCCTACCCCAAATACAAACCTCTGCAAGCTTCAGCATCCTGCTATTTATTTATCAGGATGTGTTGCTGCCTTTTAGCTAAGGCCAGATAAATTCCCCACAGTAACAGTTTACATTTCAGATCAAGACGAGTGCCAAAATGTTCCAGCCAACTTACTTAGGCTATAGAGTGTACTTTCAATTGGTGCTGCTGAGTTTTTTCATCCAGGACATCTCAGACATCAAGTTTGGTGCTTTAATTGTGCTGGAAGGTCAGATGTTTCCCTTATGTGGCAGGGGAGGTATATTTGTCCAGGTCCCAAGAAACAAAGTAGTCTTTTACACCAGCAGTCCCCTCTGATCAGGACCAGGGAGAAAACTCCCCTGCATAGATTTTGAGGCACGTGTCTCCAGCTGGTGGAAGCTGGCACCCATTTACATCCATTGACTACCCGGCCTTTATTTGCTCATGTCAAACTTTGAGTCCCACAAGATGCTGCGATTGAAGCGAGAAGCTAATTTGTACAGGTGTAGCATTCACCATAAATATCCTCCCACCGAGAGAAACCTCTTGTATTTCACATCTGAGTGACAGCTCTTGCCTTTAGCAGCCCATGTTCCTTTTTATTGTTGCGTTATTAGGATACCATGCAGTGATGTGATTTATAGCCGTCTTCGCTCGTCTCTCTTACAGGCCAGCTCGTTTTGCCATTCCAGCTTTGGAGAAACATAATGCAACAAAGCCTTCAGTAAAACCAGAGCCTGAAGGAAATATCAGGTGTTAACATCCAATAAAAATCTAACATGCCTGAATAAAATTGAATTGCAATGTACCCCTTATATGGTCCAGACAAGAACTGACCTAATTCAGAGTTTTTATTATGGTGGCAGGTAAGTACTAATTATAGAACCTGGACTTCATCATGAACTGACTTGTCAAGTTAACTTACTGTCTGAAGTGCCTACAATTACATTGTGAAGGATTTCTACATCCTTATACAACCGAGCACGTTTGCTCTCGAAAAAAACCTAGCGACTAAATTTTCAGGTGATGAAAGAAATACTGCAGTAGAAATAATACTTTGGGGAATGCTTTATATGTTTGGGGGTAAATTAATGACTGGTTGCTTTTTTTTAAACTGTGCACAAATACATACTTTCAAACATTTTTCCTTTCAAACACCAACTATTTTAACAGCAGTGTAAATCAGATTTTACAGACCACATATTTCAAGTATGAAGTTCATTAAATGTGTGAAATTTTAGGTTAGCTCCAGGGTGTGGCCAGTGTCTACAGTAATGAATTGTAAATTGTGCTTAGAATTTAAGGTCAAATGCCCTAGTCCAGGGCTTTTTAAAGTGATAGCATCATCTTTCTAAATCCCTTTTATCATCATCGTTATGGTTTCATCTACATTTCAGTGGCTTATTCTTATACCATTAGTCTCCTGTTCACCCTCAGCCCGTTGTGCAGCTGTTTAATCACCCTGCTGCATTGCAGTTTATGATTAACAAAGAAAATTCAATTGGTGTTCGTGCAACTGATGCCATCTGCTGTGCTAGGACTTATATTGTTTTATGAGCCAAATTCTGCCATTCAGTGAGAGAACTCTGCTCCCCATCACAGGATTAAATCTATTGGACATGAGAAAATCGTTTCACAGCTACAGTGGAACATAACCTTCATTTAACATTACCCACTGATGCTACACAACAGTTCTTGGTCCAAGGAAGTACAATTTTTAATTGATATTACAGAAGAAATGCGATGTGCTATGACTGGAGTTATCAGAGCGCCAGTACCCTTGGAGTACTATAGTCTTTTCACTGTTCCAACGTTAAGCCACCCATTTCTAAATAAAGGGATGTCATGTACTGCCACACATCTACTTTGCCTGGGTTGATTTGATTTCATGAGGTATTTGCCCTTTCCAAACAACAGCTTTGCCAACATTCATCAGCTCTGAGTTGCTATGTCTTTGTTGCGTTCTAGGTAGTTTTCGGCCCTTCTTGAGGAAACGCCAGCAAAGAGCCAGGGGAAAGGTGCGTGCAGCCAATGATGAAACCCTCAGTTTCAGCTTCATTTGCACTCCAAGTCAAACGTTGAACCCAGGGGTTGTTCACTTTCCATAATATAAGACTACAGTGAACATCTAAGACAGTGCTCTTAACCTTTTTAGACTCAAGGGACCTCTTGTAAAATGGTCAGCTCTTAGTTTTCACTCTATTTTGTTACTATAGAAAAATAATAGAGCAATTTTTCTGTTACAAAGAACCCAGAAAGACCACAATAGGACAGAATGTTTTTAACACTATGGATTCCTGCTTCCTATCCCTGGGTTTGTTATGTGAACAATGTTTGCACAGCTAACAGTGCTAGCATTATGCAACATGCTGTGGCACCCTTTAAAGGATGTAAGACACCCCGGGATGCAGCGACCCCCTGGTTGAGAGTCACTGGTCTGAAAATAATTCATGATAGCCACCAAATCTCCAAGTTATACAATGGGCATACGAAGAATTGTGGTGTACATGACAAGCTGAAGGCAGGGCAGGGTGATATCTTACAGTGTCTTTACATGGAGGGAGGAACTTTAACTAAAGCTTGTTCAACGAGCTGTAGTTAAAGCACCTCTGCTGCCATTCTGAAGCATGGGGACACTGAATACACATGATATGGAGGCTGCTGAGGTGTGCTAATTGGCATGCTCCAGCAGACTCCATTAACAGAGTCTGCTCCAATGCATGCTAATCGGAGCATACATCTGGTATGTGCATAGGTGCCCTTAGAGACTAACTGGTTCAGAAACGCTTGAGGTAACTTAACACAGCTTGCTGCCTCTAAGTTGACTTGGGTATGTGCGCTGAATGCATGCCTAATGTCATATTAGCAAGTTGGCCAACTACATGTGTAGACATAACCAGCAATCTCCATGTATGATCCCAGTAAGTGCAGTCACAAAAAGGGTCAGATCCTCTGCTACATCCAGTTTTCACTGAATACAGCAGAAGAAGAGGGATTGTTAAGGTACTGGTTATGGTTCCCTGGTCCTCTGCTCGGCCATGGCCGTTGACTTAAGCTGACTGCTCTAAATTAAACCAGATGACAATGTTTACTTTGGGACTAATCGCTAGCTGGGGATAGCCAGAGTACCTAGTTTCTTCTTTCCTGTTTCTCTCTGTCCCTTGTGCTTGGGCTTCAGGGAAAGAGGTATTTGAATCAGCTCTGTTTCTGCCACTCCTCCAAACCCAAGGAATCCCCAGCTGGGATTTGAGGAGGCAGACAGGGGCCAAAAATCTGGCCTTATGAATGCAATTGTTCATGCATTTTTTCATACACTGTTGTACACCTACTCAAGCTCTGGCCAGTGGCTGCCATTAAAATGATTTAAACACTAAAAAAAACAGTAGTTTACCAAGCAGTAAAGCATGGTTTATTTGGGTTTTGCCTCTCCAAATGTGATTAATGTCCATCCTAATTATTCCAACAGGGCAATTCCTCTAGTTGGCTGCCTCAGTTCTGAGCCATGGCTTACAGCAACATTTAAAACCACGGTTTTATAGTCTTTGAGACAAAATACCTTTGGCCAGAACCCAGCATCTTAATTCATAGTCTCATTCATGGCTCTTATTTTATTTAATTAGTTTTGCTTTTAAAAGAGATTTTAGTTCAATTTTATACTGCATACATGTCTGCAAACTGAGCTGGAGCTGCTGCAACAATCATCGATAGCAGTTTGCAACACACTGCCCATCTGAAGGGCTTAAGTGTCCCCTGAAAACAAGGTTTGATGTTTAGATTAAAAAAAACAGAAATCATTCAATGTAAACATCCTCTTTTGAGCAAGTTGACTGAATCGTACGGTACAAAACAAAGTTCAGATTTCAGCTCAATTTCATACAGATCCTATGCTGCAATCTTCAAGTACTTCCTTAGGCAAAACGCTTATGGACTTCAAATATACATATAAGGATGTAATGCAGTATTAATTTCTAACTAATTGTACTTTACAAAATTAACTTATCCCAGTGGAATGTTCATATACTCTCTGATCGCAATTTTTACTCCATATTCCCCTGCCTTTTGTCCACATGGTCAGTTATATTCAGTCAAATGCATAGTCCTAGTGTACTGTGTTTTAAATCTGTAAACTAAACATCTTCCACCTGGATCTTTCAGAAATGTTGCCTTCTTTATCATGATTTTCATCAGTAGCACTTTTTCATTCTACTCCGAGCCGACAGCCTCAGCAGTATGCCTATATTCTTCCTGCTGCTGTGCCTGATACACTTTGGCAAGTCTTGTGAAGGTGACAGTTCCTCTTTATGTATATTGTTCTTCTCCCTTGCAGCATCCGCTTTGGTCTGGTCCATCTCTAATTTCTCAATTTGGTTGAGTAATCTAATTCCGCTAGTGAAACATTGTTCCCTATGCCATCATTTCTAGAGATTGGCACATCCTAGTTCTAAATGTCTCATATGAATGAGGCTTCAGGAAGAATGTCTTTCAGAAGATCCTATCCCAGCATAAATTTAGCAGGACTCCCATCAGATGCTCAGGGTGGTAATGTTGCTTGAGATTTGTCATTGTAAGATAGAAATTCTGGGGTAGTCAATGGCAACAAGCAGCAAGAATGCTTGTCCAAATACTTGCTATGTGTGTGTGCGTACTTCATTATAACAGGGGTGTAGGTTGTAGCCGTGTTGGCCTAAGGACATAGGCAGACAAGGTTCTTTGGGTGAAGCTGATATCTTTAAGTTTAAATATTTAAGTTGGTCTAATAAAATCTATCAGCTTCACCCAAAGAACCTTGTCTGCCTACTTTATTATAACTATCGGGAATCTTGTTGGCGTTTTCAAAACACTTCCTTTCACACATGAAGATTCTTAACCATTATATTAGCATAGCCTGATGTTTGGTACCATTCAAGACCTCAAGTTTCAGGCTACACAATTTATTTTGGCTTTTGCTTGAAAACATGGTGCCAGATTTCCCAAAAGCTGAAGTACAATTAGTTTTCATCCATTGCTGATCCCATGCTTTCAAATCTGGTAATAGTATGCACCAATTAGCAGAAATTAAGTAGTCAAGATAACTATTGTATGTGCAGGCATGGGTCTGTTGTTAAAAATCCACTCTGCCGTGGTGTTTTTCCCCATATTAAGAACCTTAAAGACTGATAGGATAATGATGATAAATAACTTGACACACTGTAGTCAAAGGTGGCATGTGTCATAGCTACTGAAACAGCTATCGTCTCCAATGCTTCTGCAAGTTTGGTCTGAGTAAAGGCTGCAAGAATAGGCTCTATGGTTCTGATAAGATTTCATGCAAAAGTGTCATGTTTTTTCCAAAAACCATTAAAAAAATCTCCTAACTTTCCTTACTAATCTTATTTTATTTGTGGTTTTGGTTTTTTGAAAACTGTGCTTGGTAAAAAGAAAAAAACCCAGTGTTCATTAATTTTTTTAAAGTTTTCTGAACCCTTTAACTGAAAGCCATATTTTTATCAGCACCTACTATTCAAACTGAAAACAAATAGCTTCCAGTAACAGAAAATTTCAAACAAATGAGAATTTTCAAATTAGAGGAAAACCATTTTTTCATTTGGAAAAAATGTTCTAAGGGAAAACTTCAACCAGCACTAGCTTGAATCCTTCCATAAGCTCCATGTGGGTGGACTCCCTGAGCCAGGTGGAGCTTATTATAAGATCAGACACTTGGTTACAACTTAACTAAACTACTGAGTATATTTTTCAGGCAAGAACCCTGTCAGAAATAGAAAAAGTTGGTGCTGTACTTTCTTGGAGTCCAAATGCTGTAGGAATGTTACAAAATGGAGAGAGATGAAAATGTGTATTACCTAAGCAGGCCAAATTGCAGAGGTTGGATTGTTTGATCCTAACTGAATTTATTTGGACCTGAAAGAACTCAAAAGGGGCATAGGTGTAACTTAGCAAGGTTAATGCCTTAGCAACTTTCACTATCTGGCCTACATTGCATGTGAGGGCTGATTCAGTGAGAACTTTATTTACTTTGGAAGGATGATGATCTTTTGTCAAAAATACTCATTGTTGCCATGAGCCTGAAATACTTTTACAAATGGAAAATAGAAGTGTCTCCATGAAGGCTATTATGATAAACCCAGGGCAGCTGCCACAGTGGCCTGAGAACATATCCTCAGGAAGCCTTGATGCCTTGATCTTCTAGGGAGCATGAGAAAAAAATGGCATTTCATTTTTACTGTGAATGTAATGCTACATATCTTTCTGGTTCCTACTGTGGACTGTTTCCTAATCAGCAGTTATGTAAATTTAACCCTGTTTACTCAACACTTTCCTTGTGAGGAGGTGGGAAGAACAGGACGGTATAAAATTCCTTCCCCAGCAAATAACGGCAGGCAACACAATGATGACGCACTTGACTTCTCAGGGAACACCAGTGTGTCGCACAACAGGATATACAGTAGAACCCTCTGTTTACTCCAGACCCTGAAGATATTCCAGTGAAAACCCACATTGTTGGCCTCTGGATCTACCTGAATACAGACCTAATGGTCAAATCTAGCCATCTGCCGTGCCTTCTCATGTCTGTTCCTACAGTCTTTCTTTGTGATGGGTTCTGCAGTCCTTGTGTGAAGTCCAGCTCTACAGGATGCAGAGTCCCTTGCCTGTCTCCAGGATCAGCAACCTCCTGTCCTGATGGAGACCTCATTAGCCCCTCAGCTAGATATTCAGCTCAGAGAGGTGAGCATCACTCAGAGCCAAAATTGCATCACTGAAACTAAGCATCTCTTCTATTGCACTCAAGTCTTTTCTCAAGGTTTATCACTGTATCACCATATCCATGCTTTTCTGTAACTGTGCATGAAAAGAGCTGCAAAAAGTATAAAATGATACTCTTGATGCAAGAGTCCAATCCTCTGCAGCGCATCATCTCTGAAGTATCTTCATTACATCCCTCTGCCTCTTTCCCATCTTATTTCCAACCTTACCTGAAAGTCATGCTGTGAACTTTTCCTGAACTCTGCCTTTACATTTCTCTCTCCCTCTACTTGTGTGAGCACTCCAACAGGGTTTGAAGGTGCCATCTATTGTGCAAATGCATACGACAGAGTTATGTGATCATGATTTGAGCCTATTCATTGAATTGCAAGGGGCCTTCCCACTGGCCTTTATCCTCTGAGACTGGTTAAAAGTTGTTATTAGGTGCGAGAGAAATCAATGATGTCTTTCAGATCTACAGTCTATTTGGTAAATGTCATTCTATCAAACTCTCAACCCCAATGTTAATTAAGGAGCAAATTTTGCTGGAGATAATGAATCAGAATAATTAATGTGGCCTAGGCATAGACAGATCAGAGACTTTCAAAAATATGGCCCATGAGTCAATGCTTCAGGTCCCTGCAAGGACTCCCTGTGTATCAGCTGTCACCTGAAATCACTTTCTGACACCTTGGCTTGGGTTTGCCACTCACAGGAAAGGAGAGGTGCCATGTTCTGCTGGGGAAACTGGCATGGCAGTGAAGGGAAAGTATTTCGACTTGGAGGTGGCCCTCACCGGAAGAGGGAATGTCCTCATGAAGGAGGAATAAATAGCTCTCTCCCTTCTAAAAATAAAATCCCTTAGTGATACCAAAGTAAGAAAGCAAAGGAAAGAGGGAGGTATTTGGCCTTCCTTTTGAAAAGGAAGCTAAAAATAACTCCCTCTCTATAAAAATATCTCGTTTCTAAGGAAAGTCTCTACCCCCACCTTGAGCTCCGTACAGTTATATAACATGTGAACTATCCCCCTTCCCTCCATGGTCACTCACAAATCTCTGGTAGCAGAAGCCAGATGGAGAAAGGTTCCATCAGGAAAGTTTAACTCAGCTGCAGAGCTGGAGCCAATGGAGGACACAATTCTCTCGCTGAACTCTCCAAAAGCCTTGGAAATCTTACAGTTGTGTCATATGTTGGTTTGGGGAATGCTAGCATTACAGAGGCAGCCGCCAGGCCTGTTTTTTTTTTCTTCTTCTTCTTTTTTTATTTTTTGCACTGAGTTTAATTTGGGTAGCAGGATTCAGCATTTTTAAGTTGGAAAAACCTGGTGCAAGGAGATATTTTAGGAAAACTCTGTCATGTGAACTAGCCAGAGCGGATCAAACTGAGCTATTAAAAGAAACAAAGTGTATTTTTAACCGGTCCAGACTGGGGAAGCCAACCTGTGTGCCATAACCACTGAGCTGTGACTGCTCCCCCGATTATAGCGCAGCGTGGGATGAGGTGAAGCTTTCCACGGGGGTAGCCCATTCTCCACTCACTCTGGGATACCCTTTGGCAGATCATTCCCTTCTGCCCTCATACACCCCAGCTGTTCCTTCCTCTCATCACATGCACTTGACTGCTCTCCTCTGATCACTGTCACCTCAACACCACCCAGCCCCTTCCATCACCCCCAACCCTGAGCCCCACTTTGATGAGCCTTCACACACACTTTCCCCAACTCCTCAAAGTTTGATGAACATCTCAGAGAAACCCTACCACAAGCAAGGCTGTAATCAATCCTGCAGCAGGAGGACCAGGGCTGAGGGATCAGCTGAAGGCAATTACTTGCGGTGTCTTTGGAGACAGAACATGGTTAATTGCTGCATCACAGCAATTAGTGATCACAGAGCAAAAATCAAGGAGCCAGCACACCAATGTTCAATTCAGAGAGGCAACTGCGTTCTAGCCCTGAAATCACTTGCTGGAGGGGGAAGATAAATTGTCCCACAGATTTTCAAAAGAGTTGTAAGAAAAGTAGACTATAACCTAAGCTGAACAGATAAATAAACTGTTATATGGGGGCAAATACTGGTTGCTAGAAATATTTCCATAACCCCATGTCCAACTGTCAAAGAAAGAGCAGATGCTAATGTTGTTGGAAGGCCCTGTGTCTGTATAATGCAGTATTTTGGCATTGTCTTGCACTGTGGGGGTCAGAGAGGAGAGGGGCCCACAAGGAGTGCGGGCACCAAGTATGTCTTCATTGCTGTCCCTTCCCCTTCAATCAGCTTTGAAAAGCAAAATGGATTCAGTGGCTCCTGCTGCAGCCACATTCAAGCTAAAACAACCACTTGCCCTGCACTGATGGTGAAACAAAATGAAAGAATTGACCAGAACAAGAAGTTGAAGGTCTCCATTGGGGGACCAGGAGACGCAACAGGAAATGGTTTTTAAGTCAGGATAAAGGTTGTAATCACCACCAACACCCGCAGCTGCAATATCCGCCCATCTGGACCCCACCTGCAGACCAGGGCAGTCCTGAGCCCCTCATTTGGCAAGAATGTCATGCACCTTTATTTAAGGGAGGCAACGTGGACCCCAGCTGCTGGACAGCCCTGTTGACACTCATGCTCCCTGCTATGTGCTTCCAGGGTTCAATGGAAGTACGTTACATAACAGCCTCTTGGAGCTGAGGAAGGGACAGGGTATTTCCGCCTCCTCACGTCCAAAAATGACAGAGCCTAGGAAAGTGAGTTTCCCTGGCCGGCCTGCAGTTGCTAGCCTGCAAGACAACAAACTAGAGAAGCAGAAAGTTTGATTGGGATACCTCCTTCGAGCCGATTTGGGGACTGAGAGAGTGAAAAATGGAAATGTCCCGCCGGTGCCAGCCAGCTAGCTCTCCGTGCAGGAGAAGTCCAAGTCCATCTGCAAAGTGACTCACTCGCTGTTGCTACCCAAGATCCTGTCTGAGCTCGACAACAATTTCAGCTTAAAATGTAAATTTCAAGGCTTGACTGGCTTGTAGGAGAGCAGTGGGGGGAGCCAGCAGGGTCCACTTCATATCGCTGACCTCTTGATCTCTCCTGCAAACATGCCCCTGAGCCCTGGAAGACCCTAGAGAGGCTTCTTAACCCAGCAGTGAAAACCATACGTTGTAAAACACCGTGGGGGTCACGACATCCTTGCCTTTATTTTCCTGTTGTCTTTGCCTTTATTTTCCTGTTTATCCCTCGCACGTGTAAACACAGGCGTTGTCTTGGTTTCAGAAGCTTCCTTGGCTATTTCACCCTTGCTGAGCTCCACGTGGATCAATGGAAATCCAGGGGGCTGCTTTTTTTTTTATTTCTCTCTCTTTCTCTCCTTCTAAATGGGTCTAAAAATAGAGACAGAGAGAGGCTTGTGAAATGACACTAGACAAATTTATGGACTGCTTTTTTTCTTCTCGCTGCCTAAAGAATCAAGCGAGTGGTAAGAAGGAGCTGTCTCCTCTTGCCAGCAATGAGATGGGTATGAATAGGGCGCTGGCCAAGTTCAGGGCTATAAATAAAAAAGATGGGGGGACTTGAGTTTTGCGAATGATTTATCCAGAGGGAAAAAAAGCAGGAGCAGCTCGCAGCGGCTCCCGCCAGGCAGAGGGGAAACGTGCACACAGGAGCCCTGCTGCCTCGCAGGGTTTTGCAGCGCCTGCAAGTTTTGTTTTAAAAACACACACTGGGATTTTTAACATCATCCATATTTCTTTCTCTCCTGCTCTCTAACTTTCTGCTCAACAATTAAGTGCTTGTGCTGCAGACTGAGAAAAGCCACAGAGCTGCCTTGGCCCGGAGCTGGGAGACGTCATGGATTCCTGAGTGTGAAGTTTGCAGGAAAGCCCTCGGTTTGGGAGATGGAGGCGATCCAGGGGTTTCCATGGCACTGGGATAAACAGGAGGAAACAGTGAGGGAATCCCGTTATTTTACAGCATTCAAAGACTATAAACACTCGGAGCAGGGAAGGAAGTGGCCTTTCCCTCTCTAGTAACCCACATCTCAGCGCAGAGAACTGCCTTCACTTCAGGAACACGCTCAGCCCCGGCCGGAGCCCTCTTTGCCCCTCCAGCCCCACGCCAGGCGGCAGCGGAAGGGGCTCCCTCTCCTCCAGCCCCAGCGCCTGAATATGGTTTAAAGGAGATTTTTTCTTCTTTTTTTTTTTTTTCCTTCCCCCGCCACTGATTTATTTATTTTTATTTTATTTTATTTTTTGTAATTATTTTTAAATCCTCATGCAGAGAGAAACTGCCTGCAGGCTGGTTCATTACCACCACATCATGAGGTCGTTTAAAGGGTTTTTTTTTTTTTTTTTTTTTTTTTTCCCTCCCCCCGCCACTGATTTATTTATTTTTATTTTATTTTATTTTTTGTAATTATTTTTAAATCCTCATGCAGAGAGAAACTGCCTGCAGGCTGGTTCATTACCACCACATCATGAGGTCTATGGATCCAGGTAAGAGGCTTCTGCATTCCGTGCGTGTGCGTGTCTAGAGGCGGGCAGACGTCCACGTCCTGTCTGTCCGTCCAGCTCCCTCCGTGCAGCTCCTTGCTAGGGGCCAGGTGACTCGCTGCCCGGCTGTGTCCCGGCTCGGGCTGGGGCGGGGCCTCCCCGGGCCGCGCCCTGCAGCCAGCCCCGGGGGGAGGGAGGAGGAGGAGGAGGGGGGTCCCACCTGCCTGCCCGCCCCTTCCCGCCCGCAGCACTGCTAGCAAGGCGCCCCCACCCCGAGCAGAGGCAGGTGAGCGAGCGGCTGGGGGGAGGGGCT
>NW_005841895.1:1806694-1812387 GCF_000455745.1 Alligator sinensis | reverse complement strand
GAGGCAGGTGAGCGAGCGGCTGTGTGAAGGCGCTGCCCGGGTGCGGGGGGCACTTGCACTTGCACTTGCACTTGCACGGCTCGGACGGGGCCGCCCGGGCGCGGCGCTGGGGTGCCGCCGGGCAGCCCGGTCCCTTTGCCGGCTCCCGCGCAGCGCAGCCCGCCCCGGCTCCGCCCGCTCCCAGCCCCGCAGCGATGCCGGGAAGGCGGCACCAGCCCGCTCGCTGCAGGAGCTCTATCAAAGGCCTTTATGTGTAGGGAGATTGGTAGTGACGATGTGTTTTCTTTTGCCTCAGCAGCTCTGATGGCCCAGGGGACACCTGCCAAAACACACTCATTAACACTCCCGCCCTCAGGGGCTGATCCAGAGCTCATGAAAGTCTATGGAAAGCCTCCTATTGACTTTACTGGCCTTTTGGATCAGGTCCTTGCTGCTCTTTCCCCCCCTCCCAGGCTCAAACACACAGGCCTGGCTTTCTCTGGCCATCAGTAGCTCCCCTGTCCTGCCCGTGCTGTTCCTTCACCCCCAGAAGTATTTGTATCCCTATCCCTCTTTCCTCTGGCTCATCCCAAAGCATGAACAGGCTGCAAAGCAACCGGGGGGAGGATGTGGAAGGCTCATTTCACCCCTCTCTATGGCCACCTGCTCCGTGAAATCAGCTCCTGGGCCACCGTACCTAAAAACAGACGGCGCACCTGGGCTAGGAGCTAGCGAGGTTTCTTGCACCTCTGTCCTGGTTTTCCTGGGCAATTCTCTTCCCTTTGCCCATCAGCTTTGATGTGAGTGGTGGCCGTGGACAACCATCGGCCTGGCTGGGGAATTTGGAATGAAAACTGTGATGATATCTCTTGCTCCTAAAGCCATCTGAAAGATTTCTCAGGGTTGGGAAGTTGGCCCAGGGCAGTCACAGAGGTGAAATATTTCAGATGGCTTGAAGACCAAGAGATATCGTCACGGTTTTAATTCCAAATTCCCCAATCAGACCGATGCCCTGGTGGAAAGCGAGAGGTGAAATTAAGAGCTTGGGCTTTTCAGGTGCAGCTTTTGGAACCTGAATATACAAATTGCCAGTGCAGTAAATTACACAACACTTGAGCTTCTCACTTGGAGACCTTACCCCTAGGCCCAGGTCCTGCCCTCCTCCCACAGACAAAGCTCCCATTGAAGCCACTCCCACCCCTGGGAGGTGGGAGGAGAGGCTACTGCTTTGGTTGATTCACTCTAATCCTGCTACCTACAATTTTCCAGAGTAGCCTAAAAAACTAAGAGCTATGCTAAGCCATCCCTAGACCTGTTATTCTGTAATATTGCAAAAAGCTCAAGGTACTTCTGGTGTACATGTTTTCCTTTGGGAGGGTTTCTGTATATTAGACATCAAGAGCACAGGATGCAGTAATGCCATGAACAGAGAGCTTGTAAAAGGTATGGCAGTCATAGTTCTGGGCAAGGTCTTCTATGTATAGGGAGGCTAAGCAGGAACAGTGATAGTTTGCTTTTTGCCTAGTGACCGTGTCTCAGTCTAGAGCCCTCTCTCCAGGTGAGAGTGCTTTGGTGTATCCTTGCCTCCTTGACCCAAGTGTGCTAGCATGGGTGGAAATGCCAACAAGAGCAGTGCTGTCCTCAGGGTGGCTACCAGTCCACTAGGATGGGTCTGAGACCAGATCACCAAGCTTATTTCCTGTTAGTTGCCATCAGATGTGAATGACTTCAACCAAGAGACCCATTTCAGGTTCTTGGAGCCACCCAGTGTTGCCTGGTGGCACTATAGATTTGAAAAGGGCTTCACCCTTCTACCTGTGATAATGCCCTAAGGCAGTGGTTTTCAACCTTTTTTCATTTGCAGACCACTAAACAATTTCAAATGGAGGTGCAGATCCCTTTGGAAATTTAAAATGGAGATGCAGACCCTTTTGAATTGTAAGTGTGGGTATTTATTCACATACTTTTAACTGATCACAGCCATCTTTCATGGACGCCTTAGACACAGTCTGCAGACCCCCTTGGGGGTCTGCAGACCCCAGGTTGAAATCCACTGCCCTAAAGAGAAAGTCTGCTGGATGACTGAGTGCAAGCTGTGTGCCCTCTAGCAACTACCAATTCATTTTCCAAGTCTTTCCTACAGCAAAGAAATTGCATGCACAGATGTAGATGTGGCACTGTCATAACTAGGGCACTCTTTTATAACATTCAAATAGATATTTTGACTAAGTGAAGAAATGTTTCATCATTCCCCCTTTGGATGGGTCAGGGATAATAATATCTTAGAAGTTCTTTTCCACTATTGGCTTAATTTTCTCTCTCTCTTTTTTCTAAAAACTCTGATATGTACATTCCATGGGTTTGCAGAACAGACTTGAGAACTTAATGGGAACATGGAGATTATGAGCAATTTTTCCACTGGCTTTTCTTGCCAAACCACTTTGAGACTGAAATTGGGGGTGATCTCTCTGACTCAAGCTGACCCTAAAATTGAATACTTGTGTTTGTTTTCTTAAAGAACACAACAGATTTAAGATTCCCCTTCCCCCTTTGCTTTTATAAGCTCCCTTTCTCCCTCCCCCCAAGAGTCATTTGTAGTCTGAACCCAATGGGCTCACTTTTAAGAGCTTAGAAAAACTTTGCTTGAAAGTTTAAGGCTCCTATTGAATTTGTAGTGCCTGACACGTACCCCATTAGAAATATCTGTTTTGTTTTGTTTTTTAATCATTGAAAAGTCTTTCTCTGTTTCTAAGCATTATATGTAGGTGCAGTACTTTTTATGTGGTCCTTTTCAATTTTGTATAGGCATATTGCAGGCCTTGTATTATTTTCTATATAACTGAGTATAAACTAAGGTTAACTTAGCCTGCCTGCCATAATCTTGCCATATTCAACACACTTCCAAGAAAATTGTCTAAAATTTGCTGCAGTTACATTTTTCAGGTTAATGACATTTAGGCAGAAATATAGGCAGAAATTGAACATGATGCTGTAGTGAATGATTGGTTTAGAGTAGACCACTACCAGAATTTAAATTTGATAAGCTCTTTGAACATCATTGTAATGGCAATTTATATGACATTAGAAAACTTCTTTTTCCCTTTCTTTTTGGAGTCCTACCCAGTGCATAGGTATTATAATACTTGCATACTTTTAAAATTTGTAAAGCAAAGCAAATCCTGCTAAAGTCAAATGCTGATCCAAGTACATGGAAAATGCCTCCTTCCATTCTCGAGTTCCCTGAAATGGTAATATACACCCAGTGTATTCCTAGTCATGCATTATGTTGAATTAGCTGCAAGGGGAGGTAGCTGTAATTTCTATTAAGGTTGACACGGAGAGATTTTTGCTTAAGCTCTTTAAACACATTTTTAGCTTATGAAAATGGCATTATTAAAAAAATACAAGGTCACTATAAGTCACGGGACTTCAACCTGAATATTGTGAACCTGTGTAGAGTGGTGACAACCATGGCTTTCCTATACTGGTCACTGAGAATGAGTCCCAACTAAATTAGTGAAGGGTCCCTGTATAGAAAAGGTAACTATTAAGATGTTCTACAATGAGGGGAACCTAATATTTGGGCCAGAGCTAGATCTGAATTGTGTGGGTTGGGCCATTTCTAAGGAAAAAAGAAAAATACATTGGTGATGTCAGAATAGTTTCAGAGGCGCTCAGAGCTCTATGAAGGTGAAACACCTGGTTCTAAGAGGTATCATGATTCTGTGGGATCTATAGTCACCATATTTCTGTATTATAGGTAATATTTATGTATTATAGGTGTGAGCAGTAAGAATAAGCCCCATTTTATTCCTGTTGAGTGTAGCTGGTAAGTTAACAACATGGCCTAAAACAGGGTAAAAGTTTTGGTGTCCCTGATCTGAGCTAATCCCTATATTTCTCTATTGATGTTAGTACACACCCCTCCCTGCTCTCTCCTCTCAGTGTATGGTAATGATTTACTAGTCTATGAAATATTGGTGGAACGAGTTTAAAATGATATGGCTTTCTTGGAGCACAAATAGCTCTCATAGAAGTTAAGCCTAAGCTGTCACTTATCTCTTAATGTGTTCACAAACGTGTTAGAAAGTAAAGGGTTAAGATAAAGGAGCAAAGTTAGAACATCTTCTTTACTGCTTTCTTGCCAACCTCTCCAGATCTTCATTGCAATGCTCATCCTTTCAGTGGAGAGGAGATTATGCAATCTTTATGCTGGTGCAGACTATTCCCTTTCTCTTTTGACTCATACTGACGATGCTGTCAAATCATATTCTATGTCTTGTTAGCCCACATAGTGCTAATTCAAGAGCATCACACACATTTCAGTTTCATTTTTTTGTTAACTACATTTCAGTAAGGTGCACAAGGCTAGAAGGGCATCACAGCATCAAACAAACCTCCAGACTGCATTTTTCCATTTTAAATTTTTTTCCGTCATTCAAATTTTTCAGGATGACACAGGTCTGGTTTGGCTTTCAGAGGAGGGCAAAGGAAGAAGGCAGGGAGGCTAAAAGAAAATGCCTTCATGTGAAATGTTTATTCTTTACCAACAATATTTGATCTTTGTTAAAATTGCAATGTTGATAACTTGTTGGACAACAACAGGCAGTGCTTTCTGTTTGGGTGAGCCAGTTTGTATATGGTTATTTAGACGGTCCTGTGTTAGCTTGTAATTGTGTACACATGGAGTTGGCAAGCCCTCTTCAATGATAGTATAAACTGTAATGCCCAAAGTTAAAAGGGATCATGACAAAATATTTAACAAAACCAGAAGCGACTTTCTGGAGCGTCTCATGAACAAAATGCTGAAAAAGAAGCCAACAATGCAAAACAAAGGCAAGCACTTTTAAGATTTTTTTAATCAAGGCCTTTTTAAAATGATGCATCAGAATCTGCTAGTAGCAAAAGTTCATCCAAACAAAATATTAGGGAAGGGATTCAAACCCACATCCCAGAAGAGTGGCCTAACTACCACACCATAGGTTTAACTGATCGTGATTTTTAAACGTATAATAAATTGGCTATAAAAAGAAACATCCTACACCCTGGGGTTCAGGGATCAGAACGTAGGATCTCCACACCCCCTCAAGGTGAAGGCCCAACCTGATGAGTCTATGTCTCTGTTGTAGCCCCTTTTCCCAGCCCCAGGAATCTTGCATTCTGTCTGTATACTAGTGCATCTTCAAAAGGACAGGTGGACAGGACTGGTGGCTAAGGCATTCTTTCAGGCTGAAGAGATCCCTGAACCCAGACCCCCTCCTATCTCAGTGAGACCTCTGAATTCCCTTGAGCCAAGAATGGAGGAGGTCTGGGTTCCATGACCTCAATCAGAAATGACTGAAACCTGCATCTCTAATGTGCTATCATCCCCATTAACATAAAGAAATTCAGAGCCCTGATCCTCAAAGGTGCTTAACTACCTTTGAAAAAAAAATCTTGCTGTGATTTGCTCAAGGTTACACTAAAACACTGCTGAATAGCAGGGCATTGGATCTAGAGCTCTCATGTCCCAAAGAAGCCTCACCACCAGGGTAAAGCAGGACTGATTCCATTTTATATTTAACAAAATGGAAATAACCCTAGTGTGCAGGGACTGGAATGCAAGCATCTCCTCGGGAAATGCTCAGACTATGGGGGCTACTAAGTCAAGCTCTAGTATTGTAACCTGGGAGGAGGCTGTGAGGCACCAGCCCCCAAGGCACCAATTCAGCAGG
>NW_005841895.1:1804758-1806674 GCF_000455745.1 Alligator sinensis | reverse complement strand
GGGTGGTGCGGTCCGCCTGCAATTGAAAGAAGCAGCCTGTGTTCGAGGGGCTTGTGCTGAGGCAGCAGCAGCTTGAGCTGTTGCCACCACTGTCATTGCAGCTGCCACCGCATCCCCTGCCCATGGAAGTAAGCACTCACTCCATCCCTGCCTCCACCCAGAACACCTCATTTGAAGTCAGGCTTCTTCTTGTCCTCTCTCTCTCTCTCTCTCTCTCTTTTTTTTTTACATTTCTAAATGCATGGTGGCACAATAGCACAAGTGAGGAGTTTCTCCCTCATGCACCCCCCTCCAACCAAACCTAGCCTGGTGGTTAGACCACTCTCCTGTGAGTGGGCACACCTGTGTCCTGTGAGAACAGAGCTGAAGGTTTGAATCTGCTCCGAACACCTCTCTAGAAAGCAGGAGGCTGAGGTTTAATGACCTCCTCACACACGCTGAGGGCTACAAAGTTAGACTTCTGTAGTGGAGCTTTGTGGGGACAAGCATGGCACCTCTCAGGAGAGAACCCTGAACACCAGGCTAAAGTTGGACTGATAATGCATTTTACGTTAATCAGTCTTGGGCTTCAATAAACAAGAAATAACCCTGGGATGCAGAAATCAGAAACTAGGACTCCTTTACCCCCAGCCCTAATGTGGATGCTCAAACAATTAAGACTTCCTGTTGTGTTCATGCTTCCTGATCCTTTGGATCTTGCAATCCTCTGTAGGGGGTGCACAGATCCAAGAGGGGTGGACAGTGCCCTTCACCTGGCATAGCCTACAACCCACTATTTGGGCATGAAAGTTGTTGTTTTGACTCTCCCCAGAACCTTGATACGGGAACCAGTAGACCTGGGCTTCCACTGAGGAAATCTTTTTGCCTAGGTCTCTGCCTCCTGGGTGAGCGATTTAAGCCCCTTCAAAGTGCAGATGGGAAAACTCAGAGTTGAACCTAGGTGGAGAGTGACTACTCGACTGTGTGGCCCTTCAGGGGAGACCTCTCTCTCTCTCTCCTTAGAGTTGTGTGCTTTGCATGGAAAATATTTAGACCAGAGAGAAAGGGGTTTTCCGCTTGTCATTACATTACTGGCGAGACAACTCAACCAGGATGTCGGGGGACCAGGTTGAATTCCTTTTTCTGCTTAAGAGGACTCCAACCCACAGCCCTTACTTTCCAGGAGCCTGCAGCGGTGTTTCAGGAAGGAACCTTCATTGTACTCCTCTTCAAGCTCTTGCATTTTGATTTAAGGAAGGCAGGGTAGATATGCACCTTTACAGACTGTCTACATAAGATATATCTAGAGAGAGAGAAAGCACAAGCTTTCACGAACCCAAGTTCACTTCATCAGATACTGTGAAATTAGTTAACCTTAGCTAGTTTATAAAAGTGCATTGCTGCCCTGCCTTCTGACCAACTTCAAACATGGCTAGCTACCTCTTTCTGATTTAAAGGGTCAAAAGATCCTAGAGAGAAGGAGCCCCACCTTTTCCCAATAACTTAGCAGTGAGTTAATTCACCCAGAACATAGACTACCCAGCTTGAATTCTCTTTTTCTATCTGAGGGGATTTAAACCATATCTCCTCCTATCTTCTAAGAGATTGCCCTAACTACCAGGCTAAACTGGGATGTGGGCATACTTTGGACCTGAGTGATCTAGGATGCAATGTGTGAGGCACTTTGCTTACTGAGGCAGCACGTTTCCATGCTGCCTCCTGTACCGTAATGTGGCCCAAGCTGCAATAAAGACCCGGTGACCTTGAGGCAAAAAGCTTCAAAAACATTTTCCTAAACCATTTTTTAAACTATCTAATTCCTTAGATATTATGATGATATATTTTTAGGTCCTCAAATACAGCAGCAGAAATTATTTCGGACCACATTGGGTGATAGTAACAAACACAAGATCTTCAGTGTGTCTTTAGATGTTTTC
>NW_005841895.1:1792620-1804727 GCF_000455745.1 Alligator sinensis | reverse complement strand
CCCCCCCCCACTAACCAAGACCACTAACCACAGAAATGATATAGATCCACAAGGCTTCAGACCTGTTTTTTCAAGGGGCGGGGAGGGGGCTGACTTGAGCACCAGCATATATTCTAGGAAATCAGACCCCAAAACAAAGGAGACAGAGACTGTCTTGTGTAGTATTAGAGGCTACATCCCCTGCCATAGAGATTTTTAAATGTAGTTCCAAGCTTGACCAGAAAAAGGGCATTGGATCCTCCTCAAGGTAGCCCAGCATCACCAACAAAGACCCTTCTAGAAAGAAAGAAGCATCACACTCGACTGAAAGATGAAAACACAGGACCAAATAGCCTTGCTCTGTTTTTCACGCACGCATAAAGCTGTGCGCTGACAAAGTGGAAACCCAGTAAATTGCCTTTCCTGGTTGTTTTGGCAGTATGTGCAAAAGAAAGTTCAAGTAGCTTTGTCCAAGGAAGCTATTGTATTACTATGTATACTTTGCACTAATGAAATATAATATTGCCCTTTTAGTCTCTGTTGGATAAAATACAGTACCAACTGCAGTGAAGTTGGTCATGAAATTGAGGACTATAATTCTAGACTAGTTTTCCCTTCTCTTTTTAACTGCATCAGGTAGTGGATCTCTCTGTTACATGATGCTCCTAACTACTCCTCTGTTTATGTAAATACTGGATTTGTGTGTGTATTCACAGCAATAGGACATGCAAACTCAATGCATAAAATCACCTGCCTTTTTGAAAACTTGCATTGAAATATCCCATGGCATTTTCTGGAGAGTAGGAATGTTAACAGATTCCCTAGGCCACATTCCTAGTGGAGAAGTCTGCTACCGCATTCCTTATCTTTGTCATATATTCAAGGCTTTAGGGTTTTATACTAAAGATTTAGAGGGATGGGGGAAAGGGGAAATTGTTGCCTGAGGAGCAGATGTTCATGTAGACCTTACTGGACAATTATCACATCGTTCCCTGTGATTATGGGGGACTGGACTTGCCCCATGTTGTTTCTTCTGGTCTTATTCTTGTTTCATGTCAGGCATTATTGTAGAGACTTCTGGTTCCCTGAGAAACACCTCCCATGCTCAAGCCTAGTAACTGCTGTACCTCAGCAGCAGGGAAAGGTGCTAGATAAAAGTAATACATACAGCTTTCAAGCTGTTATTATTTGTGGTTGATGGAGGCTACCATGTGTGAGCTGATTTCCAAACACAGAAGGTGACATGGCTTCTGCTCCAGGGGTCTAAAGTCTGAAAATAATGAAAAATCAAAGTGGAAGGACAGAGCACAAATGAATGACATGCCACAGGGTGGCAGGCTATATGTTATGATAATAAGGAAGGAGGACAATCCAGTGGTTAGAGTGTCAAGTTAACATTTGGGAGATCTGGATCCAGTGCCCTGCTATCCTGCAGCGTTTCCATGTAATTTTGAGCAAATCACAGCAAGATTTTTTTCAAAGGTAGTTGTTAAGCACCTTTGAGGATCAGGGCTCTGAATGTCTTTGTGTTAATGGCGATAATAGCACATCCCAACATATCACAGGGGTGGTGAGAGGATAAATGCTCTAACAATGGTGAGCATTCAGCTCTTCTGATAATGAGGCCCCTCTAAGTAGCTAAGATAGGTAACGTGAAGTTACAATATAAATAGTAGAGGCATAGATAATCCTAAATCACTCCACAGCCCTGTTATTACAGTTATAAGAAGGCACTGTGGCAGAGGTGGGTCTCTAGGAGAGAACTGAAGCAGCAGTGGGTACGGTAGTAACCTCGTAGACTTGCTCTAAAAGCAGGCTGCATGAGTGGAGGCAACGTGGAGATGGTTACTGGGGAAGCAGGCCAGTGGCATCTGGACACTGACATCACTGACAGTGTGGCTGGCTAGCAGGAAGTGCAGAAAGAGGCTTGGGTGATCTGTTTGGGAGATATCTTTCATGGGCAGAGGATGAGGAGAATAGAGGCCTTGTACAGGAAGGACTTCAAATTCCTCTGTTCTAAAAGGCTCGCAGGGAAGATAGGCCTGTCCTTGTTTTCTGGAAGGCCTGATCCAGAAAGCTTGCACAGGTTGCACGTCTGAGTTGGAGAGAAACGTCCAGTTGATTGAAATTAAAAGGAGAGAGCAGATGGTGAGAACTGCGGGAACAGTGACAGGACAGGGGGGCAAAGCATGGCCTGGCTGGGGGCATAGGAGAGCCTCCAGACCACACCAGTAACAGTGCCATCACAGGGGCTCTCACAGGGGAGTTTTGTTGGACACAGCAAAAGCTTCTGGCAGAAGGAGAGAGGCTGCTCCTTGCACCAGCCTGGCTCCGGGCGTCCTGCTGCTCTCCGGAGATTTCTGCCTACCCCTCAGGACCTGCCCAACCGGCCTCCCCTCGCCCTGCAGACTGCCTCCGAGCACCAGCTCCTCGCATCCCTTGCAGGTGTTTCACTTTCCCTTTTCTATCCCCCAATTTGTTCCTTTCCTTGCCCCCTCTTCATGTCTCCCACCGCAGTTTGAAGCCAGGCAAACACCCCTGTGCGCTTTGCCAGTGCTTTGCTCCCGCAGCCCCTGCACCCCACAGCACTGCCCGCTCCCGCACGGCTCCGCCGGGGCTCCCCGTCCCTGCTCCCGTTCGGGCTGCGGGGCATCGTCCCCCGGCTGCCGGCGAGGACTCCCGCTCCTCCTCCCCGGGGCAGGACCCGCCTCCCGGCTGCAGGTGGCTGCTGCGAGCAGGAAGTCGCCCTGTTCCTCTTGCTCCTTTCGCGCTCCGGCCGTCGAGCTCGCGTGCGCGCGGGGCGCGGGGCGGGCAGCGCCGCCTGCGCCTCTCCATCCCCGCCGGCCCGGCCCGGAGCGGACTCGCCTTTCCCAGCGCAGCAGCCACAGGACCCGGGGGAGATTTCTTGACACCTGCTTTTTTGCGGTTCTTATTTGTCTGCTGCTTCCCCCGCCGCCCTCTCGCAGCTCTCGGTCTCCGAGCGGGACCGGAGCGTTGCTCGCAGCCTCCCCCGGGCCCGCTCGCCACCTGGGCTGGGACGCGGCCGGGGGCTCAAATGAGTGCCAGGCAGAAGGAGCCGGAGTTTGAGCCCCCGCCGGGGGGCGAGGAGCCCGGGCCCGGGCCCCAGCCCGGTGTCAGCTCCGAGGAAGAGTTCGACTTCTCCACCTTGTTCGAATACGATTATTTGAAGCCCATAGAAGGTTTGTGGCCCGTGTCCCTTCACCAAGCACCCAGCAGCTCGGCTCGGGGCCAAGCCGTCGCCTCTGGACGTGGCGCTGCGATGGGCAGCAGGGTCCCGGGGGGGCTGCGATTGCTCCCTCCACTTGTTCGCTGCCCTTCACCCTAGGAGGGCGGCAGGGAAACGCTCCATGCAGCTCCTGGGCAGCTGCCAGGACCAGGTTCCCACAGCTGGAGTTTGTTTTCTTTGTCCGGCACCTGCTGCTGGGCACCTGCCCCTTGGCTCCCTTCCTGGGGGGGGTACCTGGGACCCTCCGCACTGAGATGGTTTTCTGGTGCATTGTTTTCACTTCTGGCCGGTGCAGGAGGAGGGGGGTCAGCCTGGGGTTGAAACACTCGTGTGGTGTTGAATGGCTTCAGCGGTCGAGTTTCCCTCTTGGTGGCCCCGATCCCGCAGACCTGGCCATGTGCTCGGCTTGGGTAGCCGCGCGGCAAAGTTAGCACGTGCTAACTGAACGGGACCTATCAGTCACGCTGCACCGGCCTGAGCAATCATGCGTGCACCTCTGCTGAAGGGTCTTAGGTCTGGTGTGTTTTGGTTGGAAAAGTTTGAACCCTGGTTCTTTTCTCTTTTTTTTTTTTGAACCTGTATTGCTAATTAGCTTTGTGATTGACTGTATCTGGTGTCTTGAGGGACTGAAGGCAAGGTGGGATTCTCCTACAGTTGACAAAACGCTTGGCCTGTGAGCATCCCACTCTTGTGCAAGAGCCTGCGCAGAGCTGGCGAGTCCTGCTCTGCTCCTTGCCACTGCCACCCTCGTGGCCTAGGCTGTTTTGCAAGGTGGACAAAAACAAACCCCCCAAACAGCGGTCAGCAGGACTGCCTGACAGAACAAATTACTGCATCAAAGGAATATGTAGGGTTAAACTTGGATGGAGCTCCCCCCCAAACCTGTGATCAGCCTTGAGTATTGAGCGGTTATGTCTTTTTTAGTTCCAAGCTTTACAATTTGGGTCCATTCAGTTGAGACTCTTCTCTTTCTTCCTGCTAGGGTGTATAAACCTGAGTTGCTGGAAAGATTTAGTGACAAGTCTGACTATGTGCCCTTTATTTAAGCTGCCTGTTGACCAGCCTTGGCCTCACAGGAGGAATATGCTGGTTCTGTAGTCCATCAGTGAAATGCTATCGATGCAGTGTTTCTGCCTCCTGACATAATAAATAAGCCTAAAACACAGATGAGGCATGGAAGATGGAGGGAGGAATGACTTAGGTCTTGTTTCCAAGATGCTTGGTTTTTGTGGGGGCTGTTAAGAAATGTACTTTTATTCAAGGGATTTGAAGAGAAAGGAGGTACTGCCATGGCTGGCTGGACTGGGACAGCATCCCAAGCAGTGTCTTTAGAGAAGAAGGTGGCACAATAGGCATTAGATCTGGCATTAGCACAGGCACAAGGAAAATAAGCCAAACAGGATGGTTAATATAGCCTGGTGTTTCATAAAGCCATTCACTTCTTAATCTCCATACAAATGAAAACTTGCTAGAGAAGATTGGAGAATGCAAAAAGCAATCAGTTTAATGAAAAACACTACATTTCAGTGAAGCCTTCAGTTCTGTTTTCATTCATTTCTTTACAAGAGAGGCTACTGCTGCAGAGTCTTTAGTGGGAAGTTCCACAGGATATTGTAGTATGTAGGTGGGGACAGCAAGCTCCATCTTCTCAACCGCATTAATGCTGAGCAGCATACGCTTGTAAAGAGATGCAACTTCCTTTTAGAGCCTGCTTTCCCCACATTTGAATGACTGGAAACCATAATTACTATTAATTTTGTTTGTTCCGAAGATGGAAATAATTAGCACAAGAAAGATCACAACAAAATACTAGCATTGTAATCCGGAGAACATTCCCAGTCTTTGAAAAGACACCATTAAGACTCTGATGTATACTGGATTGCTTACAGTGACCTTTAATGTACAAAAGATTAAAGCGTGTTTACAAGAGAACAGAAAACTGTAAATTTAAAGGGAGAGAAAATGCTTTAATCCATATGCTGGTGGTAAATGAACATGGTGGTTCTTGTGAGACTTTGGCCACATCTGAACTGGAATCAGGAAAGCAAATTCCTTTCAGTGTGGGATTCACAGCAGAACCCAAACCAGAGAGGTGTCTTCGGGCCCTAGGATTTGCATCTAGTTCCTTTATTTAAAGAAATTGTGGATATGAAGCACTGGTTTGACTAGAGAGTTCCTCCCACCATTGAGGACCAACCCTATAATGAGAAAGCTCTGGAAACACACTAAACAGGCTGTATCTCTCTCCTCCTCCCTATAAGGAAATAAATGACAATTTCAGATTTCAGGACTGAAGTGTGTAGGAAGTTTGGTTTAGATAAATGAAAAAAAAAATACTTTGACTAGATGGTGTCCTTTTTAAGCCCGTGTTTTAAATGTAATATCTATATCACAATTTGTTGCCATGGAAGAGGAAGGAATATCCTTATTGAAAGCAGTTGGCAGTCGCCAGTGCTTACGTGTGCCTGAGACAACAGGAACATGGACTGCTATAAAAGCAAAAGGGGAAAAAAGGGTAAATAAAAATCCGACAGTCAATATTATTAATATTAAATTTTCCACTCGCAGCCAACCGTTGACATAGGCAGGACGGTTGTAAAATGGTGCCACTTTCCACTTGCCTTTTACATTTAGCTTTGATGTCCAGGTTTTCACTAGCCATCTTCTGAGGATTTTAAAACTATAAAAATGTCAGCTCTTAATGGGCAGAACGTAAAGGTCTGCTCATATAGGCTGGGACTTTTGAAAAGTAGATGTCTTGTGCTTTCATGTACCATGAGAAATCTTAAGACATCTTGTTTTTATTCCCTTATGAGATGCACCCCAGCAGTGCCGTGAGGGCTTCTTAGTGCTGTTCCGATTTTTACCTAATTTCAAACCTGAATGAGAGACCTCCTCTTCTGTTGCTCAGAGGAAATGATGCTGGCTTGAAAATGGATGTACCAAATCTCATCCTATCCAAGACCACCACTCTCTTCTGAGGGATTGCAAGCCCTCGTTCTGCAGAGCATAAACTGGCTCCTAAGCAATTGGAATCAGGACAGACCTTCCCCTACAAACATGCTATACTATGCTGTAAGGGCCCTTGCAGCTTATTCTACAAAATCTTTTTTTTTCTGGCCAGTACAAACTACTGAACCAGATGGACTAACTTTCATGGTGGAGAATGTCTTCTAAATATAGTTGGGGGTCTGATGTCCCTTGTCTGCCCCCTGGATGTCAGGAGAGTGCTGAAGAAGGCAGTTGGGTGCTTTAAGTATTAAATTTACTTTGCTGGTTTTTATGTGTGGCTTTTCTTAAAGTCTTCTTTGAATTAAATACTAGTGGTGCTATTTTAAGCAAGCCAGGATCTAGGGAGTTTGTCCAGCTGCCAGAGGCTTCTTTGCGCTTTTGGATATATGAAACATATTCCCATCTTCTTGATTATGGTAGCACAAAAAGAGGATCAGGACCCTGTTGTGGTGTGGGTGATGTTCAAACTAGTTACAGAGAAAGCAGTCCTTGTTCAGGAGCTTGCAGCTTTCCTTTTAGGATGCAAAGCAGGTGTGTGAAGCAGAAAAAAGCCCTGGAGGTATGGGGTTTGGATATGCAGGAAAAAGTACAAGTTTGGCTTCTTAGTTGGACCTTTGGGGCTTGTACATACAATTTTGCAATCAACCTCATCACTCAAAAACAGCCTTCAACAGGTTCATTGTCTGCATAGTTATCTCCCTGCAAGATAAGAAAGATTTGAGAGATTTAGGTTGTTTTTAGTTTAAAGAAGACAGCTGAAGGGAGATAAAGTAGTCTTCAAATGTGTAGAAGTTTACTGCAAAGGGTAAAGTTAGTTAAACTCTTCTCCAAGTCCACCAGGAACAGGATTTGGCTAATGGGCTTAAATTGCTAGACTTGATCTAACCTAAATCTGAGGCATGCTAAACATTGGACCAGATTACACTGGAGGCTCTGGAATTTGTATCACTGAAGGTTTCCCAGGGCAGGCTAACTACCCCGGACACACATTTATCTACGGAGAGTTAATCCTGCCTTGGGTCAAGAGGATGGATTAGGTGATCTCAAGGTGCCTTCCAGCTCTGCAATCTGTGATTTTAAAAGGAGACACAGTGAGCTTTCATGCCCTTTTGCTGTTTTCAGGAAGAGAGTGGCTGTAGCAGTATAGGGCTGCTGCTCTAACTCTTTCTTTCCTGCTCAAAATCCTGCCACTTGTCATCCCTGTACCATTTCGGCTTCTTTTTTCTCTTTCATCCAATAACAGTGATATACCTTTGTCGCAGCACAATGTACAGTACCCCATTTGCTGTAGCTCAAACCTGTATCACGCAGTACAGATGTAAGCAGGGAGGGATCAGTCCTAGGGAGAAATCCTCTCCCCTAGCTTCCACTGAGCTGCGCTAGCATTTAATATGGGCCCTTCATCCCCTTGTGGGGTGGGGCAGAGTAATGTTGCCACTTCTTGGACCATCTGTTGGAGATACTCTGCAGTCTTGGTAGCCTCTGTGAATGCAAGGGAAAAGCAGATGGCCTGCTCAGTCCATTGAGGCACAACCTCTCCTCTGTCCCGTCCCCACTTCCCCTCCCGTTGGGAGGCAGACGGGATTTGCAAAAACAAACTTCTGTGATACTCAAGCAGGGGAGCTGGGAAATTGTCTGGGCTTCTCTCTTCCTGGAGCAGATTACAAAAAACAGACAGGGTCCTAGGGAAACTGGCAACACTGTATTTGCTTTTAAAAAAAAAAAAAAAAGCGGGGGGGGGGGATTTCCAGTCCCATTCTAGCTGAAATTTAAAGACAAAATTCCCCTTCGTTTCATTGAGAGCTAAACTGAGTCTGAACCAAGAGTGCTTTAAATTCTTAGAGGGAGAGCTGCTGCTTCGCACCAACCTTCACCTCTTTCATCAGACAGTAAAGACACAATGCTGCGTTTGTAACATCACAATCATTTCTATGGCAACAGACTGTGATGTCACAAACATGCAGCCTCGGACAGTGATTTCATTACATCTTTGAAGCTAAGCAGGGCTGGGATCTGGACGGGAGACCTCCAAGAATAACTAAAGTACTGAAGGAAGTCATGCTGATGATTCAGTGAATGGCAGCCTTCCCTCTGAGTCACTGGTCAGCCAATGCACCAGCTTGGTGCTAGGGAGTTCACTGTACTGCTGGAGATGCCATTTCTTACGTGAGCCATAATACTGAGACCGTGGCCATTTTTGGTCATTGAGCATCTCCTGGCACTCTTTACAAGAGCTGAGGTTTTCTGACTAGTCCCTCAGCCACATTCCAATGACACTGCCTCCTCTACTGATAATTTGCTATGTAGGTTAAACTAAAGATATTTTCCATATTTTGCTCCAAGAAGTGGTACGCATAGAGTTGTTGGCCTGCTCTGTTCCACCCATGTTAGTGGTGGGTGAGCAATCCTCGTAGATGCACGCTGCCAAGGGATTTGGAACATTTGCTGAGGAGTGTTCTTCATCTAAGTTCATTTTGGTGTCTGTTCTTCTGTATGAATTTTTCTGCTTGATCTTTTAGTGAGTATGAAGGGCAGGGATGAAAGTGCTGGTTAATATACAAAAACTTCAGGGCACAAAGAGAATATGTAAACTAGTGTCCATTAATATTGCTTTCTTTAATACTCAATTAGACATGAATGCTCACGTTTAAAAAGTAATCTAAACTAATCTTAAAAACCCGAGAAAGGAGAGATCTGCTTCTTGTTAGTTGCACTTTAAAAATTACTCATCTATTAAGGTTTATTTCCTTTCCCCCAGACACTCAAAATATACCTGGATTCTTTCAAAAGTACCATTTGACAAACAGAGCTAGAAATTTGGGACTGACAGTTGTCACCATTCACATCGTGCTATCATCTGTCCATCAATGGCATTAATGCCTTGGTATTTATGGTATAGGCCATATATGTCTTCAGTGAGGAACTGAACGAAACATGTAGTTACTATAGTGTGCACTGATGTGAGATTGTTCATCTCAGAGAGCCCTTCCAGGATTACTGAGACATTGTAGAAGTCTTTGTTTCTGGAGTCACAATGTTGGGGCTGATTTTGTATTTCCCCTCTTGCTTGCACCAGTGTAGATTGGGAGTAATTCTGTTGAAATCAATGGAAGGCGTGTTCTGCAAAAATGTAAAGGGAGGGGTATGAGTTCTTGTATGATGTGATGCTGGGAGCAGTCTCTAGGACTGATGCCACACAGCTTGGGTTATCAGCCCGACTGTCTGTTTCTGTGGATGCCAAAGCTCTGATATCTGAGATCAAGAACGTGCATGTTTATCCAGCTCAAGGTTCAGTTAGTTCCCATTTGGTATCCCTATGAAAAGCCATGTGCTCCGAGGAAATAAATTAATTGCTAACAGGAGCCTAAAGAAATCTGCAAGCTGGACTTCATGATTTGTCTGTGGTTCTGTCCCATAGTAATTCTGGGTAGGGGCAGAAAGTTTCCCTTACTTCCTGGGATTCAAAAAGTGCCTGCCAAATTATTGTTTAAATGCAGCATCCTATAGGCTGTGCAAAATGTTCAGAACAAAAAGCAGAACTAGGAAAAACGAGTTCCCCTCCTCCCCACCCCCCCACGTACAATGTTTCACAATCTTAAAAATTAGCCCGTTTTGCCAACTCAATGCATTTTATCGTTTTGTTTTGTTTTTACTGGGAGAATGCTGCTACTTCCAAATGGGAAAATGATCAGCATTGCTAGTTTAGAGATGGCTTGTGCAGAACTGCCCTGGCATTAACTCCCTCGAGCATCAGGGCAGTTTTAAAAATAAGAGGGGTGTGAAATGAAATGAAACGCCCCCTGAGATGAAATGGCCACGTTCCTTCCCCACACAGCTTTTGCAGAAGAGAAACTTTCACTTTTTTTAGCAACTGCCAAGTTTCATATGAAATGCTAGTCTATTGTGGGGAGTGCTGTCCATGACTGAGTAGGCAAATGAGGAGGAACAACCATTAAATATTTTAATGAAAAGATATCTGCCTGCAGTACCAACTGCTTTCTGCCCTTGGGGTGAATTAAGAGGGCAAATTAACCTGTAATTAGAAAATAATATCAACTACTGGCTGCCAAGCACATCATCACCACCGCAAATGTGCCATGCCACTCTCATTGGAAGACACATTTGAAAATATTTGTATTTTTTCAGTTGTGTTTAATGAACAAGTATTGCTCAGCTTTTCAGGGTCATTTGTAGTGAATCTATAACAGCACCGGGGCTTATATGTATGAGCGCATGTGTACAAGATATGGGGCCCTGCTTTCACTAGCAGGGATGCTTATCAGGAACAACTTCACAGATGCTGGCGGGGGGAGGCTGATTGATGAGTGCCTGTGGGATTAGAATGGTATCTCTTGCCATTAGAGTTCAGTATTGGCCCAGAACTGAATAGAAGTAGGGCTGTGCTTTGCAAGCCAGCGCTTACCCTCCTTCAGTTGAATAAAATGGCAATTATTTAAGCATCTAGATTTTTCAAAGGAGTAAAAATTGGGTGATTGAACCTTTTTCTCTCTTGTCAACACGTTATAATCCCTAGCTGGCCAAAATACTCCTTGATTTGAATCAAAAAACCTGGATAAGTATTGGTTTGGATCTCTTTACTGCTTTAATTTTTAACTATTAACTGTGCAGTCATTTTCTCATTGCTGATGCTGCCTTCTTTGCATTTTGCCTGCATAGTTGGTTGAGGTGATGTGAAACCAAGCAAACTGCTACACTAAAAATCAGTTTGGTGTGTAAATTGTATTACAATTTGGTTTCATGAAGCACATTTGATCTGGATTTTTGTCATGTAAGAAAATTAAATCTCCACAGGCCTCCATCTGTTGGATTTTATTTCGGCCCATTTGAATCTGATTTTTTGTGAAATGGTGTTCTGTGAATTTTGTGAAAAGGTCTCGGTCCACCACCATCATTGGAACAAATCGGGGTTCTTCTGTTAGCATCAGTAGAGCGGCTAAACATTTACACAGGCATGGAGACTGAACTACCTTCTCAGCCTTATAGGTTGTCATTACAGGTCAGGCTCAGGTAGCAAGTGATTGTCAGGGAAGTGTGGAGAAAGTTATGATGTTGCTACCTGTGCTGTTTTGAGATTTTAAGCTTCCCTTGGTATTAATCCAGTACCAGTTTACAAGTGCTAATTTCCATAAAGAAATTTTAAGAATCTAGTATTTGCCTAATACCAGATGACGTCCGTTTGATAAATATGCATTTTTCTAATCCGTGATTGCTCAGTTTCTGTAGTAACATAGTCTTAAAGAGACCCTTCTTTTTCCAGAAGAACCGACTCCACATAAAACCAACAGCCCACCCACTGGAGTTTCATTCGCTTATGATGTCTCGGACTATGGCCTCAAGCCATGCCCCCTGGCTTATCCTAATCTTTCTGCAGATCCCATGGGCAGATATGGACAGCCAGATAGCATAGGGACAGCACCTACATACCCTGCAAACACTGCAGGGGCCTCTGCTCTGAGCCCTAGGATTGAGATCACTCCATCTCATGAACTGATTCATGCAGGGGGTCCCTTCCGCAGCAAAGACACAGATCTTTTGGTAGAGCATCAGTCCAACTCAGCTACCACTACCCCAAGGTTTACCTTGCCTGTCCCTGGCTTTGAGGGCTACAGAGAACCGCTGTGTTTGAGCCCCGCTAGTAGTGGCTCATCTGCAAGTTTCATTTCAGAGACAAATTTCTCTCCTTACACATCACCATGTGTTTCACCAAATAATGGTCCTAGTGATGACCTTTGTCCACAGTTTCAAAACATCCATACTCATTATTCTCCTAGAACCTCTCCAATAATGTCACCACGAACAAGCATCACGGAGGAAACCTGCTTGGGACCACATTCACCATCACCCCGTC
>NW_005841895.1:1788958-1792610 GCF_000455745.1 Alligator sinensis | reverse complement strand
TTTCACTGAGCCCTACAGCACTCAGCCGCTTTCCACATCTCCACGACAGTCAAGGACCCCCTCTCCCCAACCCTCTCCTCGCATCACCTTGAGAGAAGACAGCTCTACGCTCACTTACACCCAGCTGCCCAGCTCGTCGAGTCTCATGGATGCTATGAACAGCCTCACCACAGACCCTTCTTGTGGTATTCCTACAAAAATTTGGAAAACCAGCTCTGATCCCTCATCAGTGCCTTCTCACAAAAACAGCCTTCCATGTCACATCTTTCAGACGGTTGACTATCCTGGGCCTTGCGATCAGGAGGAGAGGAGAAACTCGGCCCCTGAATCCATTTTGTTAGTACCTCCATCTTGGCCAAAGCAACTGGTGCCTGCCATACCCATCTGCAGGTATGTTGGACGTTTCCTGCTTGTGCGTTTTTACCTGTTACTTTCTTTGGCTGTTTTCAAGTCTTAACAGATTTGCAGCATGGCTCTAAGGTGTGCTACGGGGGGTTTAGCTTTCCAGTGAAAGTGCTGCATGGTATTTACACCAGGCATTATCTCTTACACATTTAAGTTCACAGGCTCAGCCTTACAGTTCAAAGCCCCACAATGAAATGTGTGATGTGGTTCATTGGTGCTGATCCCTGTGTGAAAGATCAAGCTGCAGGACTGAGCTTAAGTATTCGTAATTATGGGTTCATCCTTTATGGTGCTGAATGACTACAATCCTGGAGCTGGCTTAAGAGGGAGGGGTTCGTTTTTGAGTTTTTTTTACCTTAAACTTTTTTCTCTGGCAAAAAAATCATGGTGTTGCTGAACCTGCATCTTGTGGCAAACTCATCTCTGTTTGCTGAACTGATCATGCCACAAGACCAATTTGTTTTTTAAATCATTTTAAAAGCTGACTTAAAGGTTGCTTTGTTTTTTTTAATTGAAAATTACTTTCCATTTTAAAAAAAGTCTTCAATCTTATTAAAAAAAACAAACCTCTGAGTACTTTAATTAAAAAAGAATCATGTTATTTTAGGTCAAATTAGATGTTCCATTTGACTCCAAACTACTAAAACTTTTTTCATCACCATTAAAAACCAATACTAAAACACAGCTTTGAGACGTGGGGGGGTTGTTTGTTTATTTTTTAACCTTTTAAGGAGAAATATGTGATTTGTTATATAAGTAATCCTAACTTAATTCTTCAGTGGTGATGAAGGTCTAAGATAAATGTGGAGGGTATATGGCTGTAAACCCCTGAAATAATGCACACTCTTCCACATATTATTTATTAGGGAGCTACTTTGCTTTTTTGCTCAGAGTGTGACTCAGAAGGATTTGCCTACCCTGAATTTTGGTGCTGGTTGTAATCGAACGTGCAAAGCAAAATCCTAATCCATTGAATTTGATGGCAAAATTTCCAGTGACTTCAGCATGGCCAAGAGTTCAACCATGTGCTCTGTGCATACCGAAAGCCTATAGCCCTTTTCTGAGTCCCCTCCATTTCAGAGATTTAAACTGCTGAATTTCTTCCTGTCTAGTGTACCTGTTGCATCCCTCCCGCCTCTGGAGTGGCCGCTCTCCAGTCAGTCTGGCTCTTATGAACTGCGGATTGAAGTTCAGCCAAAGCCCCATCATCGTGCACACTATGAGACCGAGGGGAGTCGAGGAGCAGTCAAAGCACCAACAGGGGGCCATCCCGTGGTCCAGGTAAGAGATCTGAGCATCAGTGAAATGTTGAAGCAGGGGTTAATTAATTTTTTAAAAATCTTATTTGGAGAGAAGCCTACATGAGGGGAATGGGTGTGAATACTAAGACCCTTGTAATCATGTGTGAAGTCTCTGAAGGTGAGTGGAGGTGAATTTCAAAAGGTTTGAAGATTCAGTCTGGAGAAATGTGGGAAAGATAAGAGGTTCAGCCAAAGCTTACGCCAAATTTTCTTGATTAGAAATCACATTAAGGTTCCCTTGAGATCAGATTCTGTCCTGAAATGGCCAACAATTCTGTGTTCCTGTTGGATCCATGTGAGCCTCTCTTGTGTGTCATTTTACTTCTTTTGTACCTTTTTTTTTAATATGTAGTTTTGAACCTCAGAAACCAGTTGAATGTCTGGTGTAGCGTGAATGATCTTTCTGGATCTGGATTATTTTGCTTTTTTACTGGCAACCAGCAAAGCTTTCAGATCCCCAGTTCCTCTGGCGTATGTGGACTTTGTAGAGCAAACTTGTGCCAAACATACTTCTGAACGTACCTAACCCTTAGAGCCCTTTTATTTCAGACAATGAAATATGAGGCTCATTCAGTTCCCTCTAAAGTCAAAGAAAAGGCTGAAACAACTTCCATTAGCTTTAACAGGAGTTGGATTTAGGATCATGCATACATTCAGCTGCAGTTCTTAAGGATTAACAGTGAACGGTTCAAAACTCATTTGAATTCATTTCAGGTAGAATTGGGAGATTGTGGGTGCGGTCAAGGGTTTGAAAACTTGAAAATGATTTCTTCTGTTATTTCCCAAAGCAGTTGGGTTTCACCTTCTAATGTCAACTCTTTCCTTTCCCCTGCTTAAATCTTAGTCCCGTCTCACCTCAACATTACACCTTACCTTCATTGTGGTTACTCTTGGTTCTCATCTGAGTAAAGCAGAGGAGAATCTGCCCCCATACCTTTTCTTAGCTAGTTGGAAGTCCATGAACTAATTTACAAAAAGCTCAACAAAGGCAGTCAACTAATTCGGCTATTGTTTTCATTAGAATTTCGCTTTCCCATGAGTAGTTCATTGTCCTGCTTCATTTTTTCCCCTTGACTTTCTTTCTATCTGTCCCTCTTCTTTCAGTCCCTAAGTGGGTAGCCAACCCTAATACTACCTAAGCAGGCAGGTATTGATTCTGGGGACAGATGAACCTCAGTACGCACATCAGTACATCTCTTGCCTTGTGTGTATATGTACAACTGGCTGAGCATAAACCAAATCATGTCCTTTATGTAATTCCATTTGTCTTTAGTTGTAACAATTTCTTTTTTTATCTTGGATGTATGATGCCAATAGGAAATCTGTATTCATTGGCAATAAACTAGAGTGAGATCAGGGGAGAGGAGGATAACTTAAATATATAGTGCTGAGGTTGGTTTCAAGGAGAAGTTCGGTCTGTACGGCTGCTTGTATGCCATGGGGGTTTACTTCAGCTTAATGCTCCCTCATTTGAAGCGGTGGGTTTTTTAAAACACCGCTTCGATGTAGGGAGAATTAAATGGAAGTAAACCTCCGTGGTGTGCACACAAAGGTTGAGCCTGATCCTTACCTACCTCTCCAGTGGCAGGGGAGGGGGGGCAAGTTGCCAGTGGGCAGAGTAGTCCCTGAGCTGCAGGGGGGCTGGTGCTTCCCACATGACGGTAGTGCCCCCCAGGAGGCACCCACCCACAGGCACTTGGCATGGGCAGTCTCAGGGGGCACCGCAGCCGTGGAGGGAAACACCAGCCCCCCAACAGCCATGAAGGGAAGCACCGGGCCCCCACACAGCTCAGGCAGGCAGGCAGGCAGGCTCCGGGGAGGACAAAACAAAAAGATCAGGCTCGCAGTTTTTTTTTTAATTTTTCCTTCAGTGGAGCCTGCCTGCACGGGCTGCCTGCACAGCCCCTGAGCTCCACAGGGCTCACTGCTTCCCTCTGCGGCTGGGT
>NW_005841895.1:1764031-1787323 GCF_000455745.1 Alligator sinensis | reverse complement strand
GCAGACCTGGACAGGTTGGACATATGGGCGGAAAACAACAGAATGCAGTTCAACAAGGAGAAATGCAAAGTGCTGCACCTAGGGAGGAAAAATGTCCAGCATACCTACTGCCTAGGGAATGACCTGCTTGGTGGCACGGAAGTGGAAAGGGATCTTGGAGTCCTAGTGGACTCCAAGATGAACATGAGTCGGCAGTGTGACGAAGCCATCAGAAAAGCTAATGGCACTTTATCGTGCATCAGCAGATGCATGATGAACAGAACCAAGGAGGTGATAATTCCCCTCTATTGGGCGCTGGTCAGACCGCAGTTGGAGTGCTGCGTGCAATTTTGGGTGCCGCACTTCAGGAGGGATATGGATAACCTGGAGAGAGTCCAGAGAAGGGCCACTCGTATGGTTAAGAGCTTGCAGGCCAAGCCCTACGAGGAGAGACTGGGGCACCTGGACCTCTTCAGCTTCCGCAAGAGAAGGTTGAGAGGCGACCATGTGGCTGCCTATAAGTTCATCACGGGGGCACAGAAGGGAATTGGTGAGGCTTTACTCACCAAGGCGCCCCTGGGGGTTACAAGAAATAATGGCCACAAGCTGGCAGAGAGCAGATTTAGACTAGACATTAGGAAGAACTTCTTCACAGTTCGAGTGGCCAAGGTCTGGAACGGGCTCCCAAGGGAGGTGGTGCTTCCCCTACCCTGGGGGTCGTCAAGAGGAGGTTAGATAGGCACCTAGCTGGGGTCATCTAAACCCAGCACTCTTTTCTGCCTATGCAGGGGGTCGGACTCGATGATCTATTGAGGTCCCTTCCGACCCTAACATCTATGAATCTATGAACCTTGGAGTGTTTTATTTTGCTATGTCCCTAAGTCATTTAACGTGCAATACACTGCCAACAGTGTAAACAGCAGTGCCATTAAAGTGGTGCAAAAGGGCATTTAAGCCACTTTAAAGGCCAATTTTGTGGCATGTACAAAGGCCCTATAAAGTTGTAAATGGACTGAAGACTGGTTCACTGGTGTGCTGTTCCATGGAGAAAAGGTGAATGGTTTTAAGGCAGGAGCTCACTTGAAATTTGGGATGATGTTATCATAGAAAACCTATTGTTTTTACCTAGTGTATAAAGACCCAATTCCAATCTCAGTTGCACTAGTGGAAAGGGACATTAGTCTACTGAAATCCATAGATAAATGCAAAATTTGCCCCATCAATTCACTAGAATTTGGTCTAGCACAAAGGTAGCAGATGAGTTATAACATCCTACTGTAAATAATATCCTTGTACAGTGGACCATCATCATCTGCACAATTCAAAATTTGCATAAAATGATGGCTGAGCATGTTATCAATGATGACTTGCATTTTTTTTAGTTATCTCATTTATTTTCTCTTGGTTTCAATTAATCTTTTTCAGAAGGCAAGGATACATTTGTCTGGGGTTTGAAGGTGGTACTGTACTGATAATAGTACTATGTGGAAATGGTACAAATATAGCAAAGTTGGAGCTAGAGTTTACAGACCCGTACTTAATACTTAGCATCCTGAAGAATCTAGCTGTAAATTTTTTTTTGTTTTTTTCCCCTTGGCTTGATCCAGCAAAATGTATATGCCTTTGTTCAACTCAAAGCCTGAAAACAAGCCCATTGTCTTCACTGATCTACTGAGGTGCCCATGCTCAATTAGTTTACTGGATTGGAACTTGAAGGCTCAAGCCCTTTGCTACATGAATAAATTTACTTATTTCAACTGGCTGTAATGACATGCATAAGAGGTACAGGGCAAAAAATAGCAATCATGTGTTTTGTGTAGTTTCAATATTTACAATTTCCAAATGGACATATGACAGGGGCAGGCAATTATTTTGGGCGGAGGGCTGTTTACTGAGTTTTGGCAAGCCATTGAGGGCCGCATAACAGGCAGCCCCGGGCAGATAAATATTAATTTTCTAAATTTTTTAGGGACCCTGAGGGCCGGTTAGAAAGGCCTTTCGGGCTGCATTTTGCCCATGGGCCGCATTTTACCCACCCCTGACATATGAGATACATGACCAGTCATTAGGGCTGTGTGAAATTTTGGTCCCTGATCTGATCGGTGGAGATTCAACCCGATTCAGTGGCCAAAATTCAGAATCCAAATCAAATCAGGAGACCCTTTAATCTCTCCGAATCAAATAGGAACCCCCCGAATCGATTCGGAAAGATTCGGAGATTTGGACACAGATAGCTTTAAATGTTTTTTCTACATACCTCTAGGTAGCGGGTGGCTCATGAGTGTCATGATGCTGGGCCACATGGAGTGTCCCACAGAAGCGTGGGGGGCTCCCCAGCGTGCTCGGCAGCAGACCCAGAAGCGGACCAGAACCACTTCCAGTCCAGTTCCAGGTCCGCCGGGGAGTGCGCTAGGGGCCCCCCTGCATCCCCTTGGCTTGGTGACTGGTGCCTCTTGGGTCTGGGGGGGCACCCGGGGTCCCCCGGTGGCCAAACACTGAGCCAGAGGGATGCGGGGGGCCCCCAGCGCACTCCCAGGCGGACCCAGAATTGGACCAGAAGTACTTCTGGTCCACTTCCGGGTTCACCGCTGAGCACATGGAGGGCCCCCCGCACTCCTGTGGGATGCTCCATGTGCTCCAACATCACAGCGATCACAAGCCATACCTGGTACCTCAAGGTATGTAGAAAAAACATTTAAAGCTGTGTCTGTGTCCAAATTCCTGATTCTCCAAATCAGCATCAAATCTTCAGATTCAGATTTGGCCGAATCGAATCAGGGACAGTGATCCAAATCAATGAATCAAATCACTGTCCCTGATTCAGGCAGAATCCAAATCTGAATTGAATAGGGCCTGCTTTGCACACCCCTACCAATCATCATTCACTGGTTCCTCAGTTTTCTTATGAACTGTATCATTTACCTTCCCAAAGTATTCCCATTAACAGGATATTCATCACAGTGAAAGAGTTTCTTATGATACTGGGGGGGTGGGAATGATAAATGTTGAATTTCATTCCTCTAATCAGTATCAATCAAGGAGGGATTTATATTTCCTGGTAGACAGGAACAGATAATTCCTAGTTCTAACATATTTTACAGTTAGGTGTAAGGATCCCAACAACTGTCAGTTTAAAAGATTAGTATTATATTACCCCAAGTGAAAGTGCTTCCAAACAGATGTGCATGTACCCAGGGAAAGTGTGGATGGCTGCTTTATAGGGATCCATTAGAAACATGGAAATGTGTGTTCGATGTCAGTTCCCTTTAACGTAACAATGTTCATATGGGTATGAAGCAATGAGAGAGTTGCACCTGTATGGCTGATTACATCTGAAACTGGCCTACTTTAGCAAAATCCAAATCTTTTGTATAGTAAGTTATTTGGCTCTGATTCCCTCCGCCCCTCCACTGAATTTCAACTCTGTTGCTCAGTTCAAATTGAAAAAAAAAATGGAAGAAGAAATTGGAAGAAATAAAACAGGCAAGTGACTGGTTGTTGTTACTAGTAGATACCGTGCTGCTGAAAGCGTACAGGAACATTTTAGCAATTGACTTTGAATAGTTTTTAGCGGGCGTGACTACATGTGCAATACAATACATTAATGCAATGCAATGAACTCCCATGTTTATCTCACCACAGCTTATTGCTCCCGGGCATGCATTTACACGTGTCCAGGACTGCAGCACACTGGATCATGCAGCATGCATTTACACATGAGCCCAGGACTGCAGCCAGGTCGGAGCAGCCCTGACTGGCAGGGGGCTCTAGGTGTCAGCCTACTAGCCTGGGGCTGCTCCCCCCCCCACCGGCTCAGTGCGCTGCAGAGGGGCTGGCTGGGGCATGAGGGTGCTTCAGCATGGGGCTAGACAGCAGGCAGCCCCTGCAATGAAACATCCTCATGCCCCTGCCAGCCAGGACAGTGTCTACACATTTGCTGCTGTGGAGTTTTTTACTCTGCAGCAGACTAGTAGGCCCTATTCGATTTGGATTCAGATTTGGCCCGAATCAGGGACAGCGATTTGATTCGTTGATTCGGATCACTGTCCCTGATTCGATTCGGCTGAATCCGAATCTGAAGATTCGATGCTGATTCAGGGAATCAGCTATTCGGACATAGACACGGTTTTAAATGTTTTGCTACATGCCTTGAGGTACCTGGTGCGGCTTGTGAATGCTGCAGTGCTGGGGCACATGGAGCATCCCACAGGAGTGCAGGGGGGCCCTCCACATACTTGGTGGTGAACCCAGAAGTACTTCCAGTCCACTTCCAGGTCTGCCGGGAGCGTACTGGGGGGCCTCTCCTGCGCTCCCTCAGCTTGGCGATTGGCTGCAGGGGGACCCCAGGTGCCTCCCCAGACCAAGGAGGCACCAGTCACTGAGCTGGGTGGTGTGGGGGGGCCCCTAGCATGCTCCCAAGCGGACCCCAAAGTCAACCAGAAGTGCTTCTGGTCCACTTCCGGGTCTGCTGCCGAGCGCACTGGGGAGCCCCCTGTGCTCCTGTGGGACGCTCCATCCACTTCACCATCACAGCATTCACGAGCCACCTGCTACCTAGAGGTATGTAGAAAACACATTTAAAGCTGTGTCTATGTCCGAATCGCCAAATTTCTCCGAACTGATTCAGAGGGTTCCAATTCAATTCAGAGAGATTAAAGGGTCCTGTGATTCGATCTGGATTCAGAGATTCGGCCACCGAATTAGGCCAAATCTCCACCGAATCGAATCAGGGACTGAAGCTTCACACAGCGCTAGAAGATTGTACTTGTATTTACAAGTACTTGTAATTATAAGTACTATCCTTCTGTGGAGTAAATTCATTTACTCCAGTTTAATAGAGACTCATGGATAGACATGCAACATTTCTGTGCAGCTTATTAGTCTACTGTGCAGTAAACGTCTTGTGTAGACACGCCAGTAATGATTAATAAAACCCAGCATTTGACAAGACGCATCACAGAATTGGTGCTGTTTGTCTGGTTGTCAGTGGGGCTGCTGTTGTCCATCAGACTTGCAAACTCCCCTGTCCTGATAGATAAAAGAAAAGCCTATCATTGGGTTTCCTTAGAGGGCTTAGCACCTCTGAGTCTGGTCCTACACAATAATCTTTACAGCTGTCTGGATTAAGCTTAAATGCAATATGCCAAGCTTCTTCCTCCTATGAGAAGCTGAAGTCAGCAAAGTTACAGCGGGGATGGATTTGTCTTCTTCATATGAAGGTATTAAATTCTTAGCCCTGTGTGAATCTGCATTATCCTCCAAAGTTTGTGTAAGGAGAGACACTTTTGTAAGATGGTATCAGTTGGGCTTTTGCAGCGCTCAAACGGTGTTGGCTTGCCCTTTTATTTATTTATTTTGGAAATCTGTGTTTGCATGCAAGTTGCTTTTTTGGGTACTCTGAAGCTACAAAGCAGCAGATCTCATATCCTCCAGCCTTATCTTGTGGTTTATCACTCTGATGCTGCTTCCTCTTCTTCACGTGTTTAGCCCTGAAGTTTGGTGCACTTTGCAGAGGAGCCTCTGGCCAGAGATTGCACCAGTTTTGCACTCCCAGAGTGGCAGAACAATAGTCCGTTTGATAAAGCCAGAGCCTCTGAGAGCACTGAACTGGGACGTTTGTATGTATGGCATTAGGTCTCTGAAAGAGGAAGAAAAAGCCTGTGTGAAGCCAAAGGTTAAAGCTTGCATAAAGTGATATCCTTACCCATTGGCACGCTTGCACGTACATGAAAGGAGGTGACAAACACCTTGGTCTGCTTCTTCCAAGCTCCTGTCAGGACTGATTAAGACTGAACAGCTGAGAAACAGGGACAAAATATTGCTGTCTGTAATATCCCCAGCACAGAGACCACTCTCTTCCACCATGCACTACTGTCCACATTCAAAATAAGAGACTGTCCCTGCCAAAATAAGAGACCGCCCCTGCCATAATTTAATTAGACAAGGCAGATGGAAAAGAGGGAGTTAAAGAAACAGAATTATTCCTGCCTTACAGATGGGGAACTGAAGCTAAGGGAAGTTTCAGTGCTTGTCTGGGGTCATTCAGGGATCAAAAATAGTCTGTTTAAGAACTGCTACACACATGAGAGATGAATACATCGAGCAGTATTGCTACTTCAACATTAAAGTTATCTGAGGAAGCTGACTGTGCAGTGTAGAGAGGTCATGAATAGGGCAAGCTGGGTTTTTCCTTTTCTTTCTCCTTTTCTCTTGGTGCCCACAGGAAACTTTTCTAATAGACCCCGTGTCGCTCATTTTTGAGACAGGAGGGGAAAACGGGAGAAACTGGGAAAGAGATCTTCATTCATTATAGCAAAAACAACAAAGTTTGTGAATGATTTGGTTCAGAGTTTTCCAGGAGGAAAGACCTGTTCATTTCCAAAACTAGAAGCTTGATTAGAATTAAATTCACCACGGGGAAAAACAACAAAAGCTTATGGACGTTTCAGATCATTTCGGTTCTATTTAAAGGACTTGAGGATTTAAATGAGCCTATAGCTTTGTGTTAAATTCTCTTGAATCAGAATACAGTATTTTTGCAACAAAATGACAAGCCTCAGGAAAAATTATTTTGTTCAACACAATTCTGAGAAGTAACTGCAACTGCTTCTGCTGCTTTAAATTTCTCTACTTGTGAACTTGCACTGCCCCTTGTCCATATGCAAAATCCCCTGAAAGGAGTTCACATTTTCTCATAACTTTATTCTTTATTCATTGTCATAGTCTCATAACTCCTTACTTTCTTTATGCTCTCATCTCAGTAAATCTGTCCCCTAGCATATTGATTACTTATCTTTAAGAACGGGGCTGTTTTTTGGATGACAAGCATAATGTAAGTGGTTGATGTCATTTTTTTTCTCCCTCTCTTGCTTGTTCCCTCACTTTCACTGTAAAATGAGCTTAATTTTTCTTCCATTCCTAAGCAACAGTGTTGTTTTAGAGTGGGATTTTCAAGTGTTTAAGTTACTGAACCACCTTTTGAAGCTTCTAAATCAAGTAAGCCTTGCTACTTATATATAACTTTAAAATAAGCTGTTTTAAAGGGCCTCAGGTGCTTATAGGAAATGCCCAGGGTTTATAGCAAATTATTGGGAGGAGATGGACAGACGGCCTGCATTTTCCTTTCTGGATCTGCCGCAGTATCTGCACATGTCCATGGCAAACCATTTCACATGATCCCCACCTGTAAAGTGGCTCTAATAATACAAGCCTTGCTTGGGTGCTGTGGGGTTGAGGCCTCATCTGTACTACCTTACCACTCTAACTAAAACAGAGAGGCAGATTGGTACAGCACACTATACAACCGTATAGAGGTGCTTTGTTGAGATAAAGCTTTTTCTAGAAGGGAAAGCAAGCAGGTAGACTGGTAAAACATATTTTCAAACCAGTATAATAGCTGCATGAGGGGCTCTACTGCTTTAACTGTATTGGTTTAAAAATAACTATTATAACTCCCAGACAAAACCCCAAATCCTAAAAAGATAGGCATTAGTGAAGTACAGTATGTTATTTTTCCTGCCAGAGCCTGTAGTATAATGTATGCTTATGTACAGCAACGATTCTATATTAAAAGAGCTGAAGGAAGTGAAAATGTTTGAGAAGGACTCATTCAATTCACTATAGCTCACCCAACCACCACTTTCTCTGTCCTCATTTTTAACTTTTTAAATTATAGATGTGATTGCTGCTGCTTTTTAATTTTTTTTAATTAAAAGAAGCTACAACCCCCCACTTAGAAGTTTGCTTTGTATTAACAAACTTACTTTTCACTTTCTTTTTATAAGCAAGAATCCTTCCATGGGTGTTCTTTTGTGGTTTCAGAGTCAAAGAGTACATTGTTTTCTAGCTTTGACTTCCCCGTAGGGCCCTGACTTTTGCATATAAGTAACGTCTAATGTTCAGCTAATTCTTTTAGGGTTATTAGTAAGACCAGAAACTCAGTTACAAGCACAAAAATTGACTGTGGGCTTGATACAATTCAAACTCACTCCACATAGGACTTGCTTATAGACCTAATTCCACTCAATTCAAAAGTAGGCAGCCACAAGTAGGTGTCTTGCATGTGACGAGTACAGTTGCATTAGGTTTTTCCCATTAGGATTCTCTCTGCTTTTACCCCCACTCCCTGTCTTCTATTTTTACATCACTTTTTAATGGCAGGTACCATTCGGTAAGAGCAAGGCTTCTGGCATCAAGTTGTCTACTTAATAGCTCCTTAGCATTCGAGAGTACAAACTCTCTTGAAGCCAGTGAAGCAGACTCGTGCTGTTGGCTCTCCTCACAATGTTCTGATTTTTGCCTGCTTTCCCTTTCTAACAAGCAGTAGCCCTAGTTATGCCCTCTAAGCATCTTTTGGAATTTTCTTGGGAAAAAATACAGCCAGATGCTCAGAACTACATGTCCAATGGGCCCCTGGCCTAATTTACATGGAGAATCACTGAGAGAGTTTTTGCAATTAAAACTGCATACAACTGACCCCTAAGGTCCTGAACTGATCGTTTGTAGGCAGGGTTCAGCCAGTGCTGGGGGTGACAGCAGTCATAGTTATGCAGTTCTAAAAATATGGATTCTATTTTGGGTTCATTTGAAAAATTCCATTAAAAAAAATCTTGAAAGTGTATATTAGTCCATTTGTTATTACAGTTAGTTTCACAGAGTATTATTTATTGCTAGTGAGTGTCCCACACAGTTTCCCCATCCAGCAGAAGGAAACGAGGGGATGTTGGAGTCAAAGGAGAAATGGAATTAAAGATAAATCGGGGACAGTGCAGGAAAACCTACTGAAGCCTGAAAATGGCTTTTATCAAGGAACTGAGAATAGGGGATGTTAGTATAAGAATCACAATAAAACAACTCTGAAGAAGAGAAGTGAAGGCTCATCCAGTAGTACATGCTTTCTTCAGTAGTAGTGGGGGAAGGAATCTATTGGATGACAGCGAGGGAAGAACCACTGGGAGAAATTATATATGGATGTGATGGATCCGTCACCTCTTAAATTCTTCAAGTTGAGTCCAGGTAAATATTTGTAAAGCACACTCTGGCTCAAATAGGAGTTATGGGCTTGATGCAGAAATTGCTGGACAAATGTATTTGTCCTTGGTTATGCTGGAGGTCAGGCTAGGTGATCAATGTGACCCCTTCTGCCCTGCAAGTCTAGGAATCTATGGGCAAGTCTACACGTGCAGTTAATTTGCCTGAATAAATTCCAGCACAGTTTGTGCTGGAGCTTATTGCTCCTGGGCACCGTACTTGAATGTGCACCCAGGACTGCAGCACGTTGAGCTAGGTCAGAGCAGCCCCAGCCGGTAGGGAGTCTGGGGGGTCAGCCTGCCAGCCTGGGGCTGCTCTGCCCTGGCTGAACGTGCTGTGGAGGGGCTGGCTGGGGCACAAGGATGCTACAGTGCAGAGCTAGCTAGAAGGTAGCTCCTGCACTGACACACCCTCATGCCCCAGCCGGCTCCATCAGCATCTACATGTGCGTTGCAGTGTAGTAAATAATGCCGCCATAGGATTGTACTTGTATTGACTATCCTACGGCGGTGTTTATTAGCTTATTGAGGCCTAATAAGGCTGCACATGTAGATACTGAGACTATCCTGTGTAGCTAATTGGTCAGCTCTGTAGTAAATGTCTCACGTAGACATGCCCTATCTGCCTTGGAGTCTTTCTGCAGATTCTGAGAGCTTTACCAACACTACAGGAAGTATTACTGCACCCCTGCGAGAAAGGTGAATACTGTTATCCCATCTTACAGGTGAGGAACCAGAGACTAAAGGTCAGAGGACTAAGGGTATTTAGTTTTTGAAGGCCTAAAGCTGAAGAAGGGTACATAGTAGGATTTTTCACAAGTTCCCACGTATCTAACTCTAGAGATGAGAAGATGAGTCAAAAGTTTCTGTCAAGTCATTTAAGCCAAAAATAAGTATCATCTCTAACTGGAACCTTAATTTTAGTGGGAAGCTGAGGGGAAGGCAGTGGGAAGAGACCCACCTCATCGAATAACCTCCTTGTTAGGGCATTTGCCTGGTGCATGTAAGAGCCAGGTTCAAGTCTCTGCTCTAAATTAGGAGTTGTCCAGTGGGCATAACAGGGCTTGTCTACATGGGGAAACTAGTGTTTAGTAAGTTAGAAGATGAATTTATAGGGCTCTAGGACACCACACAAACTCTACATGTGCATGCTAACAGAGCCCTTCGGTAACAAAGCTCAGTCCACTTTGAAAGCAGAGTAAACCACCTCACACTTTACAAGCACTGAATGCCCTATGCAGTCTGTGTAGCATGCTGTAAATTTACACCCTTGGCACAAACTTCGCTGCATAGCCAAGCTCCCAGTCTCTTAATGCAATTAGTGATCATGATAATTGAATGAAATATAGTACAATTAAGTCAGAGATCTGCCAGATTCAGAGAAAGAGCTTGAACCTGGGTCTCCCATATCCCACCTTGGTGGCCAGACCGCCTTTGGTTCTTCTGCGGTGGAGGATCTCATGTGCCTTTTGGTCGTTAGTTCTGAAAGGATCTTGGTTTTTCATTTGAAAACAATATTGAAATACAGATTCCCCCCGCCCCCTCATAAAGCCTAAATGTGTTGGCTTCCCAGCTGCATGACTCAGATTCAATATGAAAATGAAACTGTTCGCAGTTGGGCATTCAGTGGGATTCGAAAGCTTTACATCCTTAGATACAACCAGATTTTTAAAGGTATTTCAGCAAGTGACTTGCCCAAGTTCAAATAAATACTGCTGGAATAAAAGGTTGAATCACTGGAGTCCTAGGCAAGAGCGCTGACCAGTGCTGGGCTACCGAAAAGGAGCATAGATATACAGTGAGAAGTCCTGTAGAACAGGATATATAAAAATGACTCAACGTTGCTAAATGGAATGAAATCAGCCATCACCTTTTGTTTTCATATCTTGATACGATCAAAACCACCAGTAGAAGGTAATGGAGGTAAAGATCCTGTTCAGCTCCTTCTATTATTAATCAACTTACCATAACATTTCACTGCATTTTTTTCCCCCAAGAAACCTTTTTTTTTTTTTTTTAAATAACTGCTCCTAAAATCCTTTGTCATCCCCGTTACATGAATTAATCTGAATTCTTTCAAAGAATTAATCTGAACTGATGTTCATATAACAAAACTGAGTGGCCCCGAGATAACGTTTGCAACCTGCATCCTTCCTCACCTCATTTCAGCTCTTGTTTTCACTCATTTGTTGTTCCACGTCTGAATTGCTGGGCAGAGGCTCTAGGTACTGTGAAAACATTTTATAAACCAAATCATGCCCATTGGATGTGGGATAGCTGAAGACTCATTGCAGCTTCTGCCTGTGAGGATGACTGAAATGAAGAGTGCAGAGGAAGTTGGTAGTGAGGTGTTAATGCGAAACTGAAAATTTGCTCATCCTTTCTTTCTGTACTCAAGAGGGGCAGTTCCCATGCTCTGCTCTTATTGCTGGGAAGCTAATAACTGATGCATAGTGATATCATGACAAGCCAAATATGTCCCTGAAGTCAATGATATTGCAACAGGGTTCTCAGCCTTTTGAAGGCTCAGATCAAGTGTAGGATCTTTTAGGCTAGATCCTATTCCAAGGATTGAGCACCTAAGTGAGATCCTATATCACTTTGTTCAAGTACAAGACAAGCTATTAAACTCTTCTACTTGTACAGTACAGTGTCATCTAGCTTTGAGTCTAAATCATAGAAATACAGTGAGGGGAAGGAGGACCCACTGACTTTTTTTTTTCATTAACAGGTTTTCTAAGATTTGAGCAGAGTAGAATAAGATTGCATTGGGACATCTAAGTCTACGTAGGAGTCTAATAAGTGGAGTAGGATTTAGCCCATTGTGTTTTACTGGAAACCAGTAGGGCTGTGTGAATCATCGGGTGGTGATTCAATTCTGAGGTGATTTGGCCCGATTCGGTGGCCAAATCTCCAAATTTGAATCGAATCAGGGGACTAATTTAAAGGTCTGAATCGATTCAAACCTCTCTGAAGCTTCGGCAAAGATTCGGAGAGCTTTGATGATTCGAGCAGTCCTCAGTGGCTGCAGCTGCCCCCACCTGCCCCAGCTCTGTACTTTAAAGAAAAGCCCCAATACTCACCAGGTGCTGCTGGGCAGGGAGTGATCCCCACTGCCCCACACTTCATGGGGGGCTCTGCATGAGCCCCCTCGGTCCCACCATGGCTGCCCCGCCTGCCAGGATCTGGCGCTTTAAGGAAAAAAAAAGTGGAGAAAAGCCCTGGGACTCACTGCTCCTGGTGCAGCCTCTGGGCTTCGGGGGCGCCTGCAGAGCCCCCCATGTGGTGGGGGGCAGTGGGGATTGCCCCTGCTGGCAGGAGCCGTGAGTCCTGGGGTTTCTTCAGGCATTTTTTTTCTTTAAGGGCTGGAGCTGGCCCATGGGAGGGCTGGGGTGGGGAGCAGTTCAGGGGCTCATGCAGAGCCCCCCATGCAGTGGGGAGCAGCAGGGATTGCCCCCCATCCGGCAGCACCTGCTGATCCGGGGCTTTTTTTTCCCCAAGTGCTGGGAGCTGGGGTAGGCGAGCAGCCATTGCCAGGCTGGGAGAGGGGCGGGGGATGGACCCAGCCTGGCTGATTTGGAGATTTGGCTGCTGCTGAATCGCCGAGTCAGATTTGGCCAAATCTGACTCAGAACAGTGATTCGAATCACTGAATCGAATCACTGTCCCCCGAATCGGCTGAATTTGAAGCGAATACTAGCCGCTTCGCACAGGCCTAGAGAGCAAGGACTGTTATGTTGGTTGTTTAATTTTTTTTTCTTTTATCATTCATGTATATGAACAGAAAATATCATTATTTAAAAATTGTTCAGTTGTTTATCCTTCTAATTTTTATTTCTATTCCAAGTATATAAAAAACCGTATCCTGTAACTATAAAACAGTATCCCTGTATCTTACCCACTAACACTGTTTGTAAAGAGACAGACAGCTGCTACAAATGCCTGTTCCTATCATTCACCTATTCCATATCATTTGCCATCTTTAAAAGACACATTTATGCCGGCTGACCCTTCATAGTTATCTGTGTATTTATTTAAGTTCTACGAATGATAACCAGGCACTATAAAGTCTAAGTGGGGAGACTGGTATGTTTTAAATTCACAAACGTTTGAAAGAGGTCAGAATTGCATGCCACCTTTTCCCTTCCTCTGGAAAGAAGTATTGATCCTGAGCAGTACATAGCATCTCCTATACTTTCATATAACAAATAGTAATACCATATATACTGTACTTTAATAGGACCTTTCAACAGATGTGTTTAGTGCATCCTGAAAATGTTAATTTTAGGACTCAGTATTTTCTCAGTTTTATAGAAGCAGGGAAACTGAGTCACAGTGAGATGAAAAGACTTGGCCTCAGGATTACAAATAAATTTATTATTGCCTAGGAGCCAGTCAAAGAACCCTAGATCTGGCTCTCAATTGCTTTTTCACATTGCCTTCTCTTCAGATCTCCTGCCGAATCAGATACTGTCTGTCTTTAGAAAACAGAAATCCCATTTAAACACTGGGACCTGATTCCCATTTACACTATGAGGCATGAGAGTAAATGAGATTCAGGCCCTTGGAATTTTTACAGAAATGTCCCCAAAATAAGAAACATTCAAAATTGAACATCATAAAAAATTACCATTTAGCAGAATCAGATGTTCAGAAGATCATCTTTTGAGGCCTACTGGGCTGCTTCAGTAAGTAGTAAAAAGAACAGGGGAAATATTTCTGGCTTGCGTTCTCTTGCAGTGTCTCAGCTACATTGCATTGAACAAAAACATGTGACAAGTTTTCCTTTTATAGCTCCATGTCAAGTTTAACTAAACCAGGCAGGCCGGCTGCTATATGATACAGTGTCTGGAAGAGGCCTCTTGTGTTTATTGACAGCTATTGATATCCCAGTCGCGCTGGGACAGTAGAATGAGGTTTTCAGTGTTCTTTGGAGCATTTCTGAAGAACGCCGCGCGGAAATCCTTGTAATCACTGCAGCGTAGGAGAACCAGTGGTGAGCAGGTGATTTAACAGCAAGTGTGAAGTTCTTTCACCCAGGTGAAAAATTAAGCTGCTGAAAGAAAATGTTAGAGGCAAGCAGGATGTACTGAAGTGAGCACATCTTCATCTGGTCTGCTCTGTCCTGCCTTAGAGTGTGAAGCTACGTGAAAAGTAGTTTTCTGGACAATAAAGACTCTAAGTGGGAAAGGAGCTCGGTGTCAAAAACTTCGAGAGCCTGTCGGTGGTTCTCAACCTTTTAGACTCAAGGCAACTCTCATCAGACTCAAGGCATCCGCTCCATAGCTTTTCTTTTTTTCTTTCCTTTTTTTTTAAAATTAAGTGGCACCACTGCTAATTTATTTTGGCGTTTCCCTCCTTGAAGAGGTGTTGGGCATTAGGGACAGGAGAGTGGCTGGGCAGGAAGAACCGGAGCCTCTTCCCACCTGCTTATGTCCTCACACTTCAGCACCCTTCAAAGGATCTCCGTGCAGCCTGGTTGAGAATCAGTGGCTTAGCTCAACAATCCCTCTACGTTTCTGAAGGGATGAGAGGATTTTAGCAGGCATGCAGGCCCTCTTTGAATGGGTGGGAGCTGCAAGCTGCAATCCTTTGCCACTCCTTGTAAGCCTAGGAGAGAACTTTTAAGTGTTTTCTTATCTTCTTAAATACAGCAGGAAAAGGGAAGCAGTAGGAGGAAATGATTTCTCACACAGCTTTGTATTTGCTTCTAATTAAATGTTGCCAACAGAGTCCTGTTTTCCCATTTTTTGCTAAAGGCTGATAAATGTCTATCTGAATCACCACTGCATTATTCTAAAAGCTGACCACACACACACACACACACACACACACATGCATAAACATCCCATTCAGAGGAAAGCTAAAATGACTTCCACAGGGAGATGGCAAGTAATATGCAGCAGTTAATAGACTAAATCTTGCGTTGTTGTGAACTGACTGAAACGAGCAAGACGGCTCATGAGTTTCATGCAAATATTCCGAGGTCCCTTCCAGCCCTAATGTCTATGAAGTCTATGAAATAACATCTCTAGGACCAGTGAATTCATTCCCTTGTTTTATATTTTCCTCCTGGCAATGGCTTGTGTTGTCTAGACAGGAAAATGTGTGTGATCAACTTTAAAGATGCAGTTTTACACACACCCCTCCCCCCACAGGGGACAAAGACCTGCAAGTCCTGAGCGGCGAAAGCTTTAATAGGATGAATGGGAAACAAATTATTCCCTTCCATTCTCTAATGCAACCTGCATTTGTCTAGCAGGGCTCTAAATCCAGTCATAAGATTGGCAGGTGCATTCATTTTCTTCGAGTAACATCCATCACATTACATGCACATGCATATGGCACCTAGGTGTGAACCTTTTTGTGCAACTGCCAAAAACAGAAGCCTACTGAAAATTTGGCCCTGAAAACCTACAAATTAAAAAGAAGAAAAAAAGCCATAATATCTTCATTCATAAGTAGTACTGGCCAAGATGTGATATCACTCAACTTCATCCTTAGAATACTAGATCCATTTAGAATTCTTCCAGTATTGGACTGTCTATAGGACTGGGAGCCAGGAAGTCTGGATTTTTCTCTTTCCACCTCTTGTTACTAAATCACTGTGTGATCATAGGCAAATCTCTTAACCTGTCTGCCATATTTACCTTAAAAAAAGAGCGAGATGACTTATTTTCCTACTTTAGATTGTCTGAAGAAGCAAGACTCTAATACAGATAAGTGGTATTATTTAATCCTGTTACACAGTGGGCATGTCTACAAATGCACTTAAATTTGCAGTAGCCTATTTAACTGCACTTTAAAGCATCACATGCTATAATGCTAATGTGCAGTAAAATAGGCTACTACACATTTAAGTATCACTTAAAAGCTGTGTGCATTTGTTACTGCATGTTAAGGGAACCTAATGTGCATTTGTTTAGTATCTCATTGGAAGGCACTTTTACATGTGCTCTGGGGCGGGGGAGTGGGCGCTTTAATTAGAGCAGAGCCGCTCTAATAAAAGCACTGCCGCATATCGTGTATCAGCGTTCCCGCACTTAAAAATGGTGGCGGGGGCACTTGAACTAAAGTTTATTCAACGAGCTTTAGTTCAAGCGCCCTGCTGCCATTTTTAAGCATTGGGATGCTGATACACAAGATGCAGGAGGCTGATGGAGTGTGGTAATTACCATGCTCCAGCAGAGTCACTTAATTGAGTGTGCTCCAACACACTCAAATTCCAGCCCATCAGAGCAGCCTCCATGCTCATGTATAGGTGCCTGGAGGTACTAAATTTAATGTGCATTAGGAAAAGCACCTTAATGCACATGTAGGCGTACCCAGTGAATGTTATAAGTGCACCTTACATTTCAAAAATCAAGCCACACTTCCTATCTACATAGAATCCTAGAAAAGGAGAGTTGGAAGGGACCTCATGAGGTCATCTAGTCCAACCCCCTGCTCAAAGCAGGAGCATCCCCAATTAGATCATCCCAGCCAAGGATTTCTCTAGCTTGGTCTTAATGTCCAGGGATGGAGATTCCACCAGCTCTCTGGGTAACCTGTTCCAGCGCTTTACTATCCTCATAGTGAGAAAGTTCTTCCTAATGTCTAACCTAAACTTCCCTTGCTGCAACTTGAGACCGTTGCTCCTTGTTCTGTCATCTGCCACCACTGAGAACAGTCCAGCTCCATCCTCTTTGGAACCCCGATTCAGGTTGAAGGCTGCTTTTAAATCCCCTCCCTGTCTTCTCTTCTCTAGACTAAATAAACCCAATTCCCTCAGCCTCTCCTCATAAGTCATGTACCCCAGGCCCCTAACCATTTTTGTTGCCCTCTGCTGGACTTTCTCCAATTTGTCCACATCCTTTCGGTAGTGGGGGGCCCAAAAGTGGACACAGTACTCCAAATGTGACCTCACCAGTGCTGAATAAGCGCACATGAAGTTCTTTCTTCCCTGTATTTTTGATGATTAGTTAAGCATGCAGTTTTCAGATACAGTAACTAAGTGATGTTAAACTGTTCGCTCTTTGCAATCTGAATGATACCTAGCACTTGGGCTCACTCTGGAATAGATTAAAGGTGAGAGTGGCTTTTCAACCCCTATGTAGCTGGAGTGTATTCAGGTGTAGGATTTTGGTTCAGCGAATTGCTGGGATGGAGCGGGGCAGTTCAGATCTGGATGTATATTTGAATTTCAAATGCCCTCCAAGCGTTTTGGGTATTTGGGTCTGAGGCCTTGGCTTGCAACCATTTTAAAGATATACTGGTGCACATTTTTAGAACCTCATAGGCAACATTTATGCATATTTGCATGCCTAAGTTGTAGTCACCATTACTTCAGTTGTTCATGAAGTCATGCTGACTGTGCAGCCAAATGACAAATTGAACTTTTATCATACTTCTGCACAACAGTAGTGTTTGCACATGCAGATGCATATAGGTTTTTTGCATGTAAAATTGTATAAGAGCCATTCTGAACATCTAACACTCGTGTGTGCACATACCATTTAAAACCAGTATCGATAAACAGATGTGATGCTGAATGAATGAATGATCCTCGTTTATGGAGAGGTGAGTCAATGATTTTAATCACACCACAAATTTCCATCTTGTTTATAAAACCGAATTGCTGCAGTAAACCAAACAAGAAAAGTCTCCTTGTTTGCTGAATGATGTTATTTGTTTATCTGCCAAAGTGCCTTGCATTTCTCCAGGTCACAGACCAGCCCATGTCTGGCTATGTTAATATTATAAGAATTATGCAAAAGTAAAGCTCTTTTTTTCTTTCTTTTTTTCACCTTTCAACTGAAAGAAGTAGGATCTTAAGCTCCCAAAATAGAGTATGGAAAGGTACACATCATGTCTGGCTTCTCTTTCCCCTTGTGGCAAATGTGACTCAAAGGAGTTGGTTTTTCTCCAGCCCAATCTGTATACAGTTTGGGGGAGTTTTATTGTGAATAGCTCACCTGTATAATACACACAAATAGTCCCTGCCAGACCTTTCTATTCATAAATCATTCCCTGTTTTGACAGTCATTCTACAAAAATCCAGATAATTTTTACATTTTGTGTTTCTTTGAAAGAAGAGTGAAAACGAAGCGGGGGCAATTGCTTGGCCTTGGGAAATGAACCGACGGCCTCTTTCAGATGAAACACCAATTTAGCCTGAATGATGAGTGCAGCATTTTGCCCTGTTTTTGGACAGCTGAAGCATAGTGTACAGTTAACCATAAAGGAGACTCTGTGGTCTTCCTCCGAGCTAAATGAGCAACATGGACTTGCTAGTAAGGTTGATGATTTGTGCCTTAGGCAATTGATTGTTCCTAGGGAGGAGAAAATTGTTCCCACTAAACTTTTTGGTGAAATGGTCTGAGGTCATCACATTTTTACACGTTTCTTTCAGTGATTCCCTTCCCATTCTCTGTATTACCATGAAAGCAGAAGAGATCCTATTCCTTCATTGTGCACAAGCACCAACTAGCTGGCTGCACAGTGCAGCTTGATATGCATTTTATAACACTGCTTTGATTTTACAGTGGGATAATCAAATGCCCATAAAGTACCAAATAGTCTTCCAACTTTCTTAATCTAACCAGTTAGATTACTGATGCAAACTACATTCTGTGAAGTAGCTGTCCTTTATACGTGTGTGTAAGATGTTACTACCCAACATTATTGGTACATTACCTAATATACATCTACAATGCAAATGTTAAGTCATCATTAAATAAATATTCAGTGGATACCTTTCTGATTATTTTCACTAAGAAACTCCAGCCACAGCTCAGGTTGCAGCTTATCTTGGGAATTTATTCTGTATGTGATTATAACTTGTATCTTAAATGATTTTAAGAGCATTCTACATTAAATACACCATGCACATAGCTGATTCAACCATTTATGCTATGTCTGTCTTTCATTTCTCTTTCTGTTTAATTGCATTTGCTAGTTAGAGCCCCTTCTTTTGCAGTAGTCATGGATTTGCTCAGTAGAACTTCATTTGCTACAAATCTTATAATATGATTTACTGGTTGTTTTGCTGCTTCCTGGTCTTCTACCTATATTCTAGGATTTATTCTGACCAGATAGAAAGGAGAAACTTGAATGCTGCTTTGTTGTCACTACAGTAACTGTTTCATTCCTTAGTATCTACTAGAGATCTTATTAGGGGTGTTTGGCCCTAATGAACCATGGAGTCTGTAACGAAATTTCAGTGTATCATTCTTAATAATAAATACTAAGAGCGTGTAAGAAGTTCTTTCATCTTCTGTCCTTCTTTACAATATGGTGCTTTTTCATATAATAGATTTTCTTAACAGGACAAAAACCCCTCAGACTTTGAATGTAAAACATTTAAGATGAAGTTCAGTATGACCCTCCAAGGAATTAGTTGGCTGGATATGCGCAGACAGATGGGGAGTGATCCATAAACTCGCGTCTGTTCCATGTAGAGCTGTAGCACAGTCAGTTTAATCTGTCCTTTCCATCCTCTCTCTTTCTCTCCATACATTCCTAAAGCTCTTAAGTACAGCCATCATATTTTTCAGTTTCCTGGCAAAGCACCTTCTTTAATGCCATCCCCCTGACTTGAAGCATTATTCTGTTCTTTCACATCACTCTCCAGACCTACTACTTGTACAAACATCCCTTTGCTGATATCCCTGTTAACCATGTTTCCAAGCCACCTTCCATCTGAACTGTTGTCTTATGTATTGCACTGACATTGTCAGGGCTTGATTCAGTAACTCTCACTTAAGTCCTTACTCCCTGGGACTTTAGTCCCATTGAAGGTAATGACACTTTTCAGTGAGCAAAGGCTTCTTTATTGGACCCTTGGGTTGTAAAGTCTTTGGGGCATAGACACTGTATTTATATGCTCTGCAAATATATGCTATGTGAAGAATAATGGATCAGAGGACTGTGAGTGTTGCTTTACATTTACCATCTTGAAGGAAAATTGCCAGCAATGCATTGATGCTGCATGTGGTCTCTTTCCAGGGGGGAATTAATCCTTCTATGCAAAGATACCTCCTGCTGACTGGTGAAAAGAAGAAAAAAGATTTTGGCCATGAATACTACTAGCTTAATGTTTCTTTTCTCTGATCTTCCAGTACTGTTTGCTTTGTATGGCTTCATCAAGGTTTTGTATGCGGACAGAGTAATTGAAAACAAATTTAGCATGTCTCAGACCATAAAGTTCCCTTTCAGCTAGATCACTGGCTATGCGGTAGATAGATGTCTGTTTTTAATTTTCAGTTATGTGAGAAATTTAGAATGGTTTGCTTCGTAATTTTGAATGTTAATAGAGAGAGAGATATTTCCTGGTCCCTGGCCTAAAGAGAAATTCTAGCTCTATTTTGCTTCTCCCTTAGTAAATACTCTTCAAAAACCTGTTGTCATTTATTATTATATTATTTAATTTGTCTTACCATAGTGCCTAGGAGCCCCACTCCTGAAAAGGGTTCCCTTTGTGCTTGGAGCTGTACAAACACCGAACAAAAAGCATCATCTTGCCCTCAGAGCTTGCAATCTAAGTATAAGAAAAGGTGCAGTAGATTGATACAGTTGGGAGAATAAGAGGATGCCATGAGACCATATTATTTAGTCAGTGTGATAGATGATGGTCTGAGCATACCTGCAGCCTGTCAGTTGTCAGGATAATTATTTGTGAGCCAGAAAAGAAGGTTTTTGAAGGGGCGTAACATGCTTTGCAGATGGTAATGGGGAGGTCCTCCCAAGTGTGAGGATCAGCATGGAAGAAGGCAGGAAGATGTACAACTGACAATTTAACAAGTGGATGAGTAGAAGTCAGTACCTCTATAGTGAATGAGAGATGACATCTGGCTAGAGAAAGGCTGCATAGGGCCTTGAACATGAAGATAAATAGCTTCTAGCTGATGTGGTGGAGAAAGGGGAGCCAGTGGAGAAATCAAAATGTGAGTGAAGAAGTCAAAGTGACAGAGTGACGGATAATAATGGTAGGTTTGCAGTAGTATTCTGGATAGATGAGAGCAGGGCAAGACTGTATTTGCCGAGGTTGGAAAAAGGATGTTGTAGTAATCGTTAATTCCTGATGTGTTTACTATTAGTAAGACTTAGAAAACTAAGGGCATGCTTCTTCTCTCAAAAACACATGTGCATTGACGAGGTGCTTCCTGTTTGGAAAATAAATCTTCATTTTTTACTATAGTTACAGTAGGAGTCATAAGCCGAGTCACAGCAGAAGCATCGTAATGGATGTTAGGTTAGACATAAATTAGATGCAAGTTTACAAGCTGATATGGCAGCTTAAAGGGCCAATATATAAGCATGATCCAAAGCCTATGTAAATCAATGGGTGTTTTCTATTCATTTCAATAAACTTTAGAATGGACCAACGCACAGACATAGCATCAAAGGTTATAAAAGCATCTCCTCTTTCTGGCTGGGGTGCAACCAGAAGAAAGTATATACATATATTTTTTCTATTCTTTTGGTATTTCCGGCCTAATTTAAAGCAGGAAGTAGTGTCCAAGACTACAGGTGCAGGAGTCAGAGTTTGACAAGGTTTTGGAACTGTTTTTTGATTAATGACATTAAACCTTTGAACCTTATTTTGAAGTTCCTGACTGCAAATGAAGTGAACAAGCTTCTGCTTATCCTGGCCTGGTGGATTTATTAATCCATTTGGGGAACAAAAATCATTTAAGACAACAGAAGTCCATATTTGGCACTTTGCCTTTCTGGATGAACTAAAGCATTTAGTCTTTTTAGGAATAAGTTAGAGTAAGGAGGCTTTAGGATTTTAGGGTGGTGAACAAATATTATTAGTATATGTTTGTTAGTTATGTTCCATGTATTGTAAGGACTCCAGATGGCAGTGCTAGGGAGTGTATAGTCTTTTGAAGAGTTGGAATATGACTACTTTTAGTATTATGCATTTGTTCCGTTACCTATTTATTGCTTGTATACTGAGGATATTGCAAACACAGTTTGTAATAATAGATTTTATTTCTTGCTAGCTTCATGGTTACATGGAGAACAAGCCCCTGGGTCTCCAGATCTTCATTGGGACAGCAGATGAACGGATACTTAAACCTCATGCTTTCTATCAAGTCCATCGCATTACTGGGAAAACGGTCACCACTACCAGCTATGAGAAAATCATTGGCAACACCAAAGTTCTTGAGATCCCTTTGGAGCCCAAAAACAACATGAAAGCAACGTAAGTATGCTATTGCAGCAATATCCTTTTCTTAGCAGTGTTAAGGCATGTTGCATGGAAAATCCCCCCTCTTTTTGGAAAAAATGTATCTATTTCCTGCTCTGGGAAGAGTTTTTAGATTTTCAGGTATACAATGTAATTGATGCCATTTTAAGACTCCTTTTACAACATCAGGGAGGCATAAATGCATTGGTGTATATGCGACTTGAGTCCTGAGTCATTGCTAGAGGGTAGTGATTCTGAACCAGGATGTCACAGCACCCTAAGGTGTGGAAAGATCCTTTTAAGAGCGCTGTGGTGTGCCGCACAGCATTAGCACCAGCAAGTGTTCAGATTCACACATGATTCACAATATAAACTCAGAGATATAAAATAGAAATCTATAGTGTCAAGGGTGTGGGCAGTGGGGTCCCGCAGGGCTCGGTCCTTGGACCGATACTCTTCAATGTCTTCATCAGCGACTTGGACGAGGGAGTGAAGTGTATTCTGTCCAAGTTTGCGGATGACACAAAGCTATGGGGAGAAGTGGACACACCGGAGGGCAGGGAACAACTACAGGCAGACTTGGACAGCTTGGACGTATGGGCGGAAAACAACAGAATGCAATTCAACAAGGAGAAATGCAAAGTGCTGCGCCTAGGGAGGAAAAATGTCCAGCACACCTACAGCCTAGGGAATGACCTGCTGGGTGGCACGGAAGTGGAAAGGGATCTTGGAGTCCTAGTGGACTCCAAGATGAACATGAGTCGTCAGTGTGACGAAGCCATCAGAAAAGCTAATGGCACTTCATTGTGCATCAGCAGATACATGATGAACAGAACCAAGGAGGTGATACTTCCCCCCTATCGGGCTCTGGTCAGACCGCAGTTGGAGTACTGTGTGCAATTTTGGGCGCCACACTTCAAGAGGGATGTGGATAACCTGGAGAGGGTCCAGAGAAGGGCCACTCGTATGGTTAAGGGCTTGCAGGCCAAGCCCTATGAGGAGAGACTAGAGAACCTGGATCTATTCAGCCTCCGCAAGAGAAGGTTGAGAGGCGACCTTGTGGCTGCCAATAAGTTCATCATGGGGGCACAGAAGGGAATTGGTGAG
>NW_005841895.1:1750903-1763656 GCF_000455745.1 Alligator sinensis | reverse complement strand
AAAGCTTAGAGCTGGCATTTTCATAGGTGCACCTTGAGTCTAATAAGGGTTGTCTGAGTCTAAAAAGGTTGAGAGCCACTGCACTAGAGAGAAGGGAGCATGGAAACCCTACAGGAATTAACCATGGTATGAAATGGAAAAGATATACATCATCTTGGCAAGTTGGGGAGGGTCATGCACTATGCTGAACAGGTTAGGAGCCACAAACTTTAACATTTCATCTTGACATGTGGTGATAACTTGGCTCAAGCAAGCCAAAATCTCTTTCTTTCAAGGGTAGCTTTTAGAATCCAGAGTCTTGTTAACATTGCTGATACTAACCACCTCTAGCTTCCATAAAGCACCTTTCAATAGTAGATAGTAAACCTCTTTGCAAATGGGTTTGATATCACCATACCCAGATCCAGAAGATGATGCAGGTAGATAAAAATGACTTGCCAAGCTCACTCTGCAGGCCAGTGGCAGAGGTCCCAAATCTCCCACATCCCAGTCCACTGCTCTACCTGCTGGGTCATTAGATGTCTCATATTTGCAACATGCAAATGAAGGAAGAGAAGAATATGCCTGGTTAAATCTTCTCAATAGTTTTCAGTTGTTTCTTCCAGTTTGATCAAGTCAGATGGATTAAAAGTGCACAGATCTTAAATTTCATCTTGAATATCATCCAAACAGCATTTGGGATGTTTTTTTTATTTACAGGAAAGAACTGTCCACTTTTTAAGCAGATACTGGTAAAGTTAGCAGTGGCCCTTTTTTAAAAAACAAGAAAACTCTGAACCTCATCATAAAGTCCACATGATTCTTTGCATGTTGTTTTCCAAAGCAGATGCTTCATGGCTCCTATCTTTCTCCAAGTAAATAAATACTGGTCCACATCCCCAGCTTGAAGCAACCTGGAATAAAAAAACACATGAATGATACATGACCCAAGAATAATAAACCACTCTGCAAGTACAGCAGCAAAACGGAGGTTTTGTAGGAAACATTTCAGGGGGATGTTAACTCCAGTAGTACTTGCATTTACAACTGGGGTTCAAATATCATGTATGGGCTTTTTAATAACGGTGCTTACTGCAGTATTTCCTGAGGGTCTCAAATACTTTGCAAATGTTAACTGGCCAGTCATCACAGCAGCTCTAAAGTGTGATCACTTGGTTACTTAGGGCTGCATTTGTCTTGTTCACACAGTGAGCCATTGTCAAAGCTAGAATTGGAGTCCTGATGCTCAGCCCTAGAGTCAAAAAATTAAAGCAGGCGTGTATTTGGTCCCCTAGTTTGGAGTTTAAGTTTTATGCTTGTACACATTTTCAGGAAATGTTCATACCTTTGTGGGCCTAGTTGATAGGCTCCATGTACAATCTGCCTATGTAATGACAGTGACCACACTTTATACAGTACCTGAGTGTTACAGTTGTGTGCACAACTGACTAATTAGGTGTGTAACGAGTTTTATGGAAATACAGTAACTGACATTCTCCTTGCAATTCCAGTCACAGATCAGGTGCAGAACTGACTACCCGTGTCGCCATTTCAACTGTGACACCCCAATCCAAAATAGAAATTAAGAATTCAGGGCTCCTCTTAATTAGGCCTAATTTCTGATATAGAATGATTTACCCCTCTCGCCTTTCACCCATTTCCAACCCCTATGAGAGCAAGAAACATTAAAACAAGCATGCACAACAAGGCTTCCCTTTCTTTACCAGCATTGACTGCGCGGGGATTTTGAAGCTGAGGAACGCCGACATCGAATTGCGGAAGGGAGAGACGGACATCGGCAGGAAGAACACCCGGGTGCGGCTCGTCTTCCGCGTGCACATCCCCGAAGCCAGCGGAAGAATTGTGTCCTTGCAAGCGGCGTCTAATCCCATTGAATGCTGTAAGTCTCTCACTTGATTCTCTTATGCTTCTACCCCACATTTATGTTCCCATCCTCGCAATCCAAATTAAAGTAGAGCAGTGGTTCTCAACCAAGGTGCTATGGCAGTGACTACCAGAGTACTTCACAAAAATGAATTAAGCCTCACCTTGCCATTTTGAGGTAGGTGCTGTGAGAGGTGTTATGGTTCGGGTGTAACCATTATCCCTCATCTAAGACAGTTGTAGGAAACTGGTAAGCTTCTTCAGGGAACCAGCCAGAATAACAGCCTCTGCCCCAAACATAGGGACATGCCACCGCTTAAAGCAGAGGCACAATTGGGTAGAGGAGTTTTGCTGGCCATTGTTTTGTGGAAGTTTGTGCATCTGTGAAAGGGAGGCAAAAGGAGCAAAGAAGGTGCCAGAGGGAACCCAGGGCACATCCTGAAAAAGCACTGGAATCATGCCCCGGAGATAAGCCTGGAGAAAGCTTTTGGGACTGAGAACTGGCTGAGAAGGGCTTGAAGTTATGAGCAAAAATAGTCTCTTTCTGCTTGATACCTACTTTGTTCAGGGAAACAGGATTTTTTGTATGTTCTGTATAAACAAGATTGCATTTGGGAAGGACCCGACTCCCACAATTTCTCCTTCTAAAACAACAACCCATAACAGCTAGAATTTGGCTAACTCCTGGGGTCAAAAAGGGGTTACAGTATTATATTCACTTTACCCAGGGGTAAAAGGAGCACTGAGTAGTTCAGTGACTTGCCCCAAGGTCACACAGTGAGTCAGTGGCTGAGCGTGGAACTGAGCATAATTACTCAATCTCCATGTGTCCTTCTTGAAAAGCAAATGCTTATTTCGGAAAAGAGACCAGCCTGAATTTTCTAAAAGTCATCTCACACTATCAACGTGACTGCAGGACTAAATCATGTCACTGGCTATTTGTCTGTACTATTGTTTAGTTTGCATGTCTAATTTGTCTGTGCAATTAGAGTTGTCACAATTGGTGCACATATGGTGCTTTGAAAATGTTGGCCTGTTTAACTTGGCTAACTGTTTATTCTGGTGACGTGATAATGTTTTGCAAGTTTTGGATACATGCAAGCACCAGGCAGAAAGAGGTTGATTTGGGTGACTTATTGTTAGGCCTACTGGAATTAAATCCAACAAATGAAACATTTCAAATTGAAGAGCAGAAAATTAGGTTCTATTGGAGAAGTGTGTTGTGTAAAAAGGGGAGAGGAAGTTGGGATACTGGATGAGGTACTGGAGTATTTGATGGACCTATCCTGTCTTCACTGGCTTTGTGCCACTTTTGAGGCTCCTACCAAATACATAAGCTTCACCCTTCTACACTCATTTTTAGGCTTCGTGTGTACAGTGGGAGCAGGTGGACTGGGCTGCTTTTTCTGCAACAGCCATGGGAATGGCATGGAGCCAATGTAGGCACATCCTACAGGGGTGGATCTGCCGATATGGAGTAACAAGTCTTTTCTGTTTCTAATGTATTTTATTTTTAATGAGCAGTGTTTACAAATTTTAGTGCCAACCGCTAATCACAGCCTAGTTCTGGGAAACCCAGCAGCAGCAACACAGTTTAAATTATGCTTCATATGATAAGCCTACCTTTTTGTCTCATGGACTCCAGAAATGTCATTTTTTTCCCCTCTAACCATGACTGATAAATTCACATTGCTCAGCCAACCTCGCCAGATCATCATTCCTCCTGTTGCAGGAAAGGGCAGTTGGGGGTCACAGCCACATCCCATCCCTCTTCCATCTCCTGTATGCATATGTTTTCACAGGTCTGCTATTTATTTTTTCCTTTACCCCTTGGGCATCCTTGTCCATGATAAAGCCTCTTGTAAGATCTATCCTATCCAGCAGCAGTTTATATTGTCCCTTAGGGGAAGCATCACTAAGTAGCTGCTGTAAGTCAACTGGTCAGTGGTCACTCATGCTGCCAAATGTGGCTCCCCAGAGATTGTTGTTGCTACAAACTAGACTTTGCCTTAGCAGAAGCTGCTCTTGGTTAGGAACTCCCCTTGGTGTCAGCAGTTCATTAGCTGCAGTGAAGAGAGAACTGCAAAGTATCCACTTTTCATGGGACAGTCTGATTCTGCCTCATCGCTGTCAGAGTTGGCCTTCTATGATTTTAGGGGTGGTTTCTGGAGCTCAAAAGATCATCTGGTACAAGTTCGTCCCAAGGCAGGTATGCAGGATGAAGGAAAGAGGGGCCGCTGTGCGCTGTATGAAATGGTCAAGTCTGTCTCCCAAAGGATCTTTTATCCTGCTACGTCTGCACGTTCGGCAGCTAGATGTTCTTCTGGCCGCTAATTTGGTTCCCAAGTTGATGATAAAGTAAAGACAAGGTTCTTTGGGTAAATGTGATATCTTTTGTTAGACCAACTAAATAGACTGACTATTTAGTTGGTCTAATAAAAGATATCACATTTACCCAACGAACTGTGTCTGCCTGATGAAGTCAAGGCACTTTAAACCACTCCTGTAACTGTAGCAACAGGTTAATATTTGCTCAGGGTGTAAGACCATTCCCTTGTGGGCCTGGCATTGGTGGGCATTTTAGACAGGCTAGAAAAAGTCCTCCCCTTGCATTGGGGGAAACATCCAACAAAGGTTGTACTACCTCTCTGTGGAGGTCAAAGCCAGCAGACCCCACAGTACTGCCTTCAGCTGGTCTTGCCCCTAAATGGCACACCTCATGCAGTTACTTGCAATCATGTGTGCACAAACCTAAGAGTCAGACACAACAGGTTAGCTTGACATCCTACTGGTTATCTCTGTATTGCATGTGTAGTTATGAAAGGACCATGCACAAATTAGTCTAGTATTTAAAATTACCCACATCTATATGCACCTTGATGAATCACGCCTTCGCTGTACAGTACGTCCCAAATGTTGTGTGCGCACAGGGGTCTCTTACTCCAGACAGGCACAGCTCTGCACTGGGACAACACAACGCCAATTAATTACTCCAGTGGTCTGTAAGGTACGCAGTTGGGAATGTGCCAGCTATCTCAGAGGGTTTCTAGAGGTGTCTTGGACAAGTAAATGCAATTATTGTGTTTCTTGACACAATCACTCTGGACCTTGTTGCTATTAAGGGTTACAGCTTGGGACAGTAGTTTTACCCTTCCTGCTCCACTCATTCGTTAGAAAAAATCTAGCCTTCGGTTCTGAAAATCTGAACCCTAATTTCTTTGAAGCCAAAATATAGTGCGCTATCGGGGTATCTCTGGATGCGGAGCTACTGTCAGACGTGGCTAAACTCCTGCATTGACAATGGATTATTCCTCTAATCTTACTTCTCTCCACTTTTGGCTCCTTATAAATGATCCATGAGTAGATTTTGTTCTTTCTGGATTTGTCTAGTATTGAAGAATTGATCAAATGATTTCTACGAAGCTACTTGGGCCTGTTCACTCCCACTGCCCCTTTCACTGTCTGCTGAGGCTTATTTTTGGCCTTATGCTTGGCATGTGTTTGGATATCAGAGTCACGTTGTATTGTTTCTGCTCCTTGCTTGAAACTTGTGCAAAGGAGGAAAGGGAAGGCTATTGGAGAGCTTTCAAAGCAGCCACTTTGTGCACTTATGGTGCTGACACATTTGCATTTTGCTTTCCTCCAAGATTCTTGCAAACAAAAAGAAAAACCTTCTCAGATGAGCATTCATGGGAAATGAATGTGAGCGTTGTGAACACTGTTCAGGCTGTCACAGTTTTTGTTTTAATGCCTTCTTGTTAATCCTTGTTTGAAGCATCTCAGGGATCTTGCATTATACAGTGCATGCGTACTGCCATTAAGCTGTTGTTATAAACTCTTTACATTGTAAAAGGTTGCAGTTGGCCAAAGAGAAGAAAGAGAGATTCTGAAACCTGGTCTTATAAAAGATATTCCAAGGTGGTTTAAAAAAAAAATCTTTCAGTAAAGTACAGACTGTCCATCTGAGGAATTTAGATGGTTTCTATTATTGACGGAGTATTTTGTTCCACTAAATTGGGTCAAATATCTTGTTTCCTTTTAATCAATTTCCCTGGAAGTTTCCTTTATATTTCTCTTCTTCTAGTAGATTTTTCCCATAAAATTAGACGTTTTGAGTTGATGATATGTGACACATTAATCACTATGAAGGAAAGAGCCAGTCATTTTAAAGAATGTTGTCGTCTTGGCATATCATTTCTTGCTTTTCCTCAGCCGTGAATCCAACCTGATCGGACTACAGTGGAAGGCTAAAGAGGAGTTAGCTTGTTGCGATTTAAAAGCAGTTATGAATGATCTGGTGACAGCTGGAAGATTACCCAGCTTGCCCTTTAAGCAGTATGAGTATGAAGAAGACTGCCAATTTCGTCACTTAAATTTTAAAAAAAGCTTAACATTTTTTGCATTTTGCTTTGATTCTAAGAATGTTTTTCTAACCCAAATTTCAAAGACGTGGGTTTTTTGTAGGGTTTTTGCTCAGAAAATAATAGGATATTTTCTAAAAGGGAAATTTTTAAATTTCATGCCTATGAAGTTCAATGTTTGCCTCTCACTGGGCATGTCTACATGTGCATTAATGTGCTGTAATTACTGCTTATGAAGTTTAGTACCTGTAATAACTTAAAGCGTGGTAATCAGTGCTACCGCACAATAGCACTGGCACATGTCTTTTAAGTGACACTAATGCGCAGTAAACTAATTCTACTGTGCATTAGGGCATTTGCATGGCTTTCGCTGTGACATGCTAACGCTCAGTAGAATTAGGCTGTTGCGCTTTTAGCGTCTCACGTAGATGCACCCACTGTGAAACCACCATTTTCTGTAAATCTAGGCAATGATTGTTCCAGAGTGACACCAGAATGGCTGACGTCAATTGGATTTGGGCGTGAAAAACACAGGATAATGTAGGTTGGCTGTTTGCAGGCTAGAAGCCCTGTTGTGAAAGTAAAATTCAGTTTGCTCTTTGCCATCACAATGCTGCTGTTAAGGAAACAAACAGCCTATGCATTACACATGCCATGAGCTTCTGCCCAAAGTTTACTCCCAGGAGATCTCTTCCATGAAGGATTAAAGGGAAATGCTGTGCCTACCCACAGAGGCGGTCTGCAGAGAAGTGAACTGAGGCCATGGTTTTCCTGTCATTAATCACGTGCTAGGTTGGTGAGCTGGCTGCGCTCTGTAGAAAGTATCACACTTATCTGACTTCATGGCCATTAATGCTTGTTACTCTGTCTTCCCAAGGGTATCCTTTAAGAAAATAATGTGCAAAGGAGAGGGCTTGAGCAAACCCTCTATTTTTTTGTGCATTATTTCTGTTCAAAAGGGTGCTGTGCAAAGTATTGCCTGAATTGCATTGGCAACAGTTGTATTCAGAACCCTTTGCACTCTCAAATGTGTAGGTGACTAGCCTTTCCCAGGTGGTTCTAACACGCGATTTAACCTGGCTATTGTCTAGCAGTGTGGGACTCCGTGTGTACTCAGTTTTGCCAACCACAGGAGTTGGTGGGAGGATGTTAAGCCTCCAAGAATGTGGGCTTTTTGTTTTTCTTTGTGTGTTTGGTTGGTTGGGGTTTTTTGGCTTGTTTTTCAGTCAGTACAGTGCATGTAAATCACATTTGCAAGCCTTTCTGTGTAACCCTGAGGGGTGGAAGCTTACGTCTTTAATTTTTTTCGATGAAGTGTGATCTTGTATAATTCCTCCACTTCTCAGGTATCCCATCCTTCCTACTGAAATTGTCTCCCAACCCTAGTTTCTTCCCCAGTCTGGGTCTTACAATACAGAGTTGCTTGCAGACATTAAAAAAAACAATTAAAAAATAGAGCTTTACATTAAACTCGGTGTACTCCTGTACCGAGCCCAGTGCATGCCCAGAAGATGCATTGCATTAGTTGGACCCAGCTCACTCAGCATCTGTACAGATCAGGCGCTTTCGTGGAGGGGTTTTTTGGCACTTTTATCTAATAGCTGATTGAATCAGATTCAGATTAAAAGTGCCAAAAAGCCCCACTGAAGCACCAGATCTGTATAGATGCTGAGGACCTGGGTCTAAGTAACAAACTGCTGCTTCTGGTAAAGCACGATTTTTGGTTTTGTCTCGTTTTCTTTTAATGTCTGCAAGCAGCCCCAATCTTTGTATGCCTTTTCCTGCAGCCTTTGCAGTGCTGCTGTGATGGGGATTGGCCTCCTGAGAGATGTCTGTGTGTTGAATAAGTATTGGCTTCAGGAGCTCTGCTACTATCAGCCTTGCCTGAGGCAAGCAGCTTGTGATAAATAAATCTCTCTCTTTTTTTCCTGTGGTTTATTTTGGCTCATCCACACTTCACTCTGTTCTGCCACCCCCAGCCTGCGTCTCAGTTGAGACTCCTATTGCTCCTAGTTTTTACTTTGGCTCTGATTTTTATGGGATGAAATCCTCAGTTAGCTAGCCTTGCTTGCTTTCTTCACATTTGGCACCGTTAGATGGAATGAACCAAGGGACCTTGGGAATACGGCCACTTGAATGGAGCATCTAATCAGGGCCTACTTGGAAGGGGGAGATAGAGCTGGTGGTAGGTGCTGGAGAAGGATGGTGTAGTTTAGGGGAACCCTGAAGTGTAGCTGAGTGCAGGGCTGTAATGTGAATGCAAGCTCCGGGTCACCTAATTTTTTTTTTAAGTGTCTAGGTTTCTTCTCTGAGCTCGACAGGAATGAGTAACATTAAAGAAGCTGCTCCCAGTGCTCCCTAGTTGCTTTAGCCTGCCAGGGGACTCTCCTCTGCCTTCCTCCCAGAAGACTGCTTGACCACAGAGAGGCCAAATTTTGTCTCCTGGGCTGAGCTTCTGTTCAAACCAGGTTGCTTCCTTTTATTATCCTCCCTCCAGCTCTGCCATTGGTTGCAGATATAGGGCTTTTCATTTGAGCAAGCACTCTTAACTCCTTTACTACAAACCACCCTGCCCTACCATGGTATCTCTCAGTGGACTGAATTCAAGCTTAACGAGCAGGTCTGAAGCCCCCCAGTGTTGTTTTTGGTACTTGCACAGAGTTTGGAATTTAGGTCTAGAGATGCAAGCCCACGATCGTAGTATGGCTGAACTCCATCCAGGCAACTGTACAGTGTTATAGGACTGCCCAGGTGCATGCAGCAGGATGGGTAAGGCCTGGAAATGTAGTCATAGAAAAACCATGACAAGCAGAAGCCATCTCACCTGTCAGGTCAGTGATTAGGGTACATGTCCAAAGAGTGGCAGACTTGGGCTGTAGCCCCAAATCTACTCAGAGGGGGTTTGAATCTGCTTATTGCCTGCTGCATCTCACCAGGACATGAGCTAGGTATTACACAGAGTTCTCTCGTGCCCTTCTCTTGAAGCTGATCCAGCGTACCTTGCATTTGATAATTTCAGCCCCATTGGAAGGAGGGGTCCAGGCTAGAGCCCAGGCCCTTCTTGCTTCCAGCTAGGTATTAGGAATGTGTCAGAAGTTTTTTTTTCACCATTTAAAGCACATTATTGCCATGACTTAACAGAAGTGCATGGTTTTACAGCACTTTAAATCTGAGTAAAGTGCTTTAAAATAACCGTTGTTAAATGAGATATTAAATTTGAAGTGCTGTATTTTATAGCACTTTAGCAACCTACAGGCTGCATCTACATAAGATGCTGACTGCGCAGTCATCTAGTACTTGTATAAACGAGGACTAAAAGACTGCAAAGTAACCTGCATTACTGCACGGGAGCGCTGACAAATGGCTTTTTGGTGAAGCTGACTGAGCAGTAGCCCAAGACTACTGTACGGTAGCGCTGTGTCTTGCTTTCTGCCATGTGACTACTGCACAGTAGTCTTGGGCTACCGTGCAGTAGCATCTCACGTAGATGTAGCCACAGTGATTTAAATAACTTCTGTACTCTGAAAAGTGCAGGGAGGCTCAGAGGACCCCCCCATCAAACACTGCACTTCTGTCATATTTAAGAGTGCTGTAATTTTATTGTGCTATAAAAAGTGCTCTAAATTACAGCACTGTAAAACATGCATGAAGCACTTCTGCATGCACCCCAACTCACCGAGCCACATGCCCTCTAGAGTGTGCAATTTACTCCTGTCTATGCATCTTCTGCTCTTGGTTGCTCAGTAAGCAAGCTTTAAGAGGAATGCTGTAGAAGGGTAATATCATGCCCAGCCCGTAGCCTGGGCCAAATCACTTTGCTGGTAAGCAGAAAGTGCACAGGTTTGAATCCCCCTCTGGGTAAAAAAGACCTAGACCCTCAGGTTTCCTGCTTCTCTGACCACAGGGCTAAAAGGAGGGAAATGGCTTCAGCTTTGCCATCTTACTTCCAGTAGGTTCATGGGCAGAGCAAAAGAGAATCCCCAGACTCCGCAGAAGTGCCAAAAACTGTAGTTATTTTGCATAAAACAAAATTGGACTTATCCCACTAACTCTGTCCCTGACCACTGTACATGTGTGCAAAACTTTATGCACCTTGCTCCCTCTTTATGCTTTCAGGTAGAGGGGAAAAACCAACACTTCTGATTTGAAAAACTCTCACCTTTTTGTTGGGCAATCAAAATGCAATCTAGAATCAGGTTGGAACTTACTACATACTTCAGGTAATGTGATTCATGATAGCAGGTCAACCTAAACCATCATGACCTTTGCAGGAGTTAGATTACAGCCATATAAATGAGCCCAGTTCAGCGCTCTGGGAGATGTTCTTTGGACTCTTTATCCAGACATTTTTTATGGGTGAACCACATGGGAATTATCAGCTGAACTAAAACAAGCCCCACAGATTCAGGCACTGAGATACTGTGGTGAGAAGGGAACTACAAAAAACAATACAGAGCAGAATTAAGGTTCCCTAAATCTATAGCCTAGTGGTGAATTTGCAGTGAACGTGGGCCCAAATGCTAGCATGCTTATCATTGTGAGCAGTTCCAAAGGATGTGAGAACATCTGACTGAAGCAACGAAGCTATATGTTATATATATCTATATGTTATATATATCTATAGCATTTATATAAGTAGACTAGGGAGGACGCATGTTTATGCACACTGAATAGCGTTGCTGTTCCTCTGGTGTTGGTTGGATCGCTGCTATTCCATGGCAAGTCCACAAGCCTGTTTCTCCCCAGCAGGCAGATCAGGTTTAGTGCCTTTCTTTAGCTTACCTCTCTCCTGTTCACCTTGCATCTTTTTGCTCGCCCCCTTTGCATGCACAGCGAGAGAATACCCTGGCTGTTAGTCTCAACGAAGTTTACTCACAGGCAAGACAGGGCAATGGTTGGAAGTCTTCCAAGCCAGTGGAAAGAAACATGACAGCTCAGCAAGACTAGAGCTGCTTATCCAAAGAGCAGCGTTCAAGGAGAAAAGTTGAAGGGAAGAGGTGAAAGACTTTGGGGTGGGTGACAACAGAGGAATCAGTGATGATCTAAATTAATGGCTGATAGGGAGTAATTTGAGGTTCACCTACTTAGAATCCCACCCTGCTTTCCAGGCAGCCAACAACACTGTTTCCTTGGGGCATGATCAATGCAAGGTCAGTTCTCTTAAAAATGGTTACTGATCCACTCATTAGTTCATGCTTCTTCATACAAGGAACCACCTGCTTTTCTACTGGTAGTTCACAAGGACTAAGCAAGGTGTGACTGGCTCTGATAGCAAGTGGGGGTGGCAAGAGAGGAGGCAAGGTGCCTGGAGTTTGTACATGTGCGCAGTGGTCAGCCCCAACCCTAATACCTACGTACTACAAGTGCAGCCGTAATCCTCTTAGCACTTCTAGACACCCCCCCACAAAACCTTCACCAGGTACCCCCCCACAGAACATTTGCCAGCTGCTGCAGCTGGCATGTGTGTGGCATGTGTGTGAGATGCTATACAGCTGTTATTTAGTTAGTCTATGAAGCTAAGTCCAGACAGTCAAGAAGCCTGAGGCTGAATCGATTCAGTCTTCTCAGGTTAGTCTAAGCTGAGTAGATTGAACTGATAAGTGAACAGACATTCACTTTTGTTTCTGGAAATGCAGCCACATGCCTGCAATGGCCAAGCCCAGAAGCTGGGGTGGGGGGTGGGCTAGAGCATGCCTTCCTGCTGGGCTGGAGCAGACAGGTTGGGCCAAGGCTAGCCCGCTTACCCTGTAAGGGGGGGTTGCAGGATAGGTGCAAAGCATCTTGGGATGCTGGGGGACTAATTAACTTGAATCTGGAGGGGATCTGAGACAGAACTTCAATAAACTGGTTTAACCTAAATAAGTTAGGTCGGTTACTATATCCATCCAGGCTTATCTTAAACCGGTTTCAGCCATTTTGAAAGTGGTTTATGTGTATCTGAACTTCTGTTCTGTTACAAATTTGAACTGGTTTCTGATCACTAATATTAGTTTATGTGTAATTTCTGTTTCTATCCTAAAAAGGGGGAAAATCTACCCTGCCTTCTGTGTGTGCAAGGAGAACAGAAAGGTGCAGGAGAGACCACTGAAGGCAACCCTTCCTCAGTCATACCTATTTAGTAGGCCTGTGCGAAGCGGCTAGTATTCACTTTGGATTCAGCATATTCGGGAGACAGTGATTCGGTTTGGTGATTCGAATCGATTTGGCCGAATTGGATTCAGAGATTTGGCCACCATCGAATCGGACGGATCTCCAAATCAAACAGGCCTCATCCCCTGCCCACTCTCCCAGTCCCACGCTGCATGGGAGGGCTCTGCCACAAGCCCCCAGAAGCCCTGATGGCTGCTGCAGCAGCCAGTGAGTTAAGGGGCTTTTTGTTTGTTTGTTTTTTCAAGAAACAGGAGCTGGGGCTGGGCAGGGCAGCTATTGACAGGGCTGGGAGAGTGGACAGGGTTGGGGGGGATGGGGGCTCATGGAACAGCCCCGCCATGCAGCTTGGGGCAGTGGGGGGCAGCGAGGGGTACCCCAC
>NW_005841895.1:1710549-1750880 GCF_000455745.1 Alligator sinensis | reverse complement strand
ACAGGAGTCAGAGAGTGCAGGACTTTTGAAAGAAAAAAGGAGCCAGGATGCTGGGGCTGGATCGGGCAGCCATTGATGGGGTTGGGAGAGCAGGCAGGGGTCAGGGGGGTGCTCAGGGGGCCTGGGGGAGCATGCAGGGGATGGTGCCTGGTGGGATCCCCCCATGGTCCCCATTCCCCTCCTCCAGCCCTCCCCTCCCCCTGCCCCCTACTTACTGGCATGGAGCCTGGGTCCAGCTCCCTGCGGTGGTGAGTGGGACTGCCCGAATCGCCGAAGCTCTCTGAATCGATTCAGAGAGCTTCAGTCAATTCAGACCTTTTTATCAGTCTCCCAATTCGATTCGGATTTGGAGATTCAGGCCACCAAATCAGGCCAAATCTCCTCCGAACTGAATTAGCACCCGAAGATTCACACAGCCTTAGTATTTAGTCTGTCCGTGTGCTGTGCAAGCCGAGGGCCTCTGAAGCCCTTGCTGGGAGCACTTTGCTTCTTTTCCTGTCCCTCCACCCCTCTTGCAAAGCAGAGTTGGCTTGGAGACGGCAGCTCCCTTCTTTCATGTCCCTGTGTGTATTGTGTTTTTTGGCAATGAGGCTCCATGACATCTTGATTTGCAGACAGTCAAATAAAATAGAAAAATAATGCCCCCTGTTAATAGGTTGTCACACCGCTTCAGGCCAAGTGCAAGTATTTCTTTAACGTTTGCTTTGCTGCCTTATGTCAGTAACTGTTGCTATTGAAAGTAAACACCCCAACTGGTTAAACCAACAGTGTCTTGTTTATTCAAAGCTTATAAACTACAGTAGCTGTAGGTCACTTTATGAAGTGCCAACCCCTGGGGGAAGAGAAGGAATAGCGTGAAAGTATTGCATACGTCCACCCATCATGAGTTGGAGAGGAAGGGGGTGTACTGGAAATTAATATTTCTTGCAAAAGAAACAAATTAATCCTTTTGAGGCAGCTCACCACTGCATTGCGCACCTTCTGAACAGCAAGATTACACAGGTTACGGCTTCTGGCAGCATCTCGGGAAGAAAATGATACCGTTATCCAGTCAAATTTGCCAATGGCTGAATGACACATGAGCCAGATGTCATCTAAATAAATCTTGTGACAGCAAGCAGTTCAGCATGGACTAAGCAATGGAGAATTTTCCCAGCTTTTCGGGCAGGTTTTGCATCCTGTGCTGTGCTCCTTGGTACTATGGCTACTCTGCTAGAAGCCTCTTAACTAGATGTTAACTACAACCTGTAGTGACTGTAAATTAGACACAGCCTATTACTTGGGATGCACGCCTCTGTTACCCTCAGGTCCCTTTCAAAGGAGGATCTATAGTTTTAGAGTACAGTGGATATGTCTACATGTTCATTGATGCACCTTAGATACTGCACATTTAGTTTAGTACTTGCTTAATAAAGTACTAACTCAACTTGCAGTAACTAGAGTTACTGCACAGTAGCATCAGCTCATGGTTATTTTGTGATACCTACTGCGCATTAGCCTAGTAACACCACACAGTAGGCTATTAGCACAGTTTTTAACCACCATGTTACAGCGCAGTGTTATTAAGCTAGTACGTAGTAAGCGTCTCATATAGATGCACCCAGTAAATAGGAATAAACACTGGCTAGGTAGAAGGCTCCCTGCTGACAAACTCATGACAGTCAATGGAAGCTGCAAGTACTGTGTACCCTGGAAAATGACACCCAAAGTGACTGTCCAGGAAACATCAGTCTGAAATCTCTTTGGATTTATTAGGAGGAAATATTGTCCAGGGCAAAGTTTTAAATGTACTCTCCGTTGAATGCTCTATATTAATATTGTTTATAAATCTGTCTTTGTGGTGAATCCAATTATGAACTCATCAAAAACTTGAGTATTTAGAAAGAAGGATAAATTGTACAGCCATGTGGAAGAAATTAGCAGCTTCTGTGAAAGAGGTCTTTATATATAGTCTTAATCAGCTGCCTCTCAGCTCAGCCGGTATAATTGACTTGAGAGGAACAATAAGCTGCAGGATTGCTTTAAAAATAAACCACACTTAAAATGACACAGATGACTGATAAATACTGAGCTGAAGTTTTGGAGACAGGTATGATGTCTGTACCAGGATTGGAGGGGAAGATTTTTAAGCTGAGTTCATACCTAGGCTACTTGTTTTCCCTTGCAGAACTGCACACATATACATACGTTTGCCAGCAGACACCTGCTAAAAGTTTAGTGCTTCTCTTCTCCCATTGACTAGCTTAGCCCTTCAGTTTGTGCATGCAGTGGGTAGTATTTGTACTTCTACAGGTTTTAGGCCAGATGAAGGCTGCACCATAATTATCCATGTACATACAGGAAATTCTGAATGCAGTTTTGTTTATGTTGCAAGTAAAAGCCAAGACCTGCATGTATAAAATAGCATTTCCTTGCTTTTTGCCCAGCCCTGAATGGTGTTCAGGGAAAGAAAGTCACAAGTACTCAGTGCCTCTTGGGATCAAGGTCTTTGTCAGAGAAAAGTTCAAATCTAGCTAAGCCAGCTGTTAAGTAGATGAACAGCATCCTCTTGAGACCCTTCTAGTAGGGCTGGATGAATTTGGAGGTGTCTGAGTATAGGTTATGAACTTGCAGTTCACCAAACCCAAGTTGCTGCCCACCTGGGTTGGTCATAGAAATGTTTCATCCTTTCCAGCTGTCTCTTTCTGGGGAAGAACTCCTGCATCATTGCTTCTTCAGATCCTGCTGCTTGTAAGCAAACTTCCAGAAATGGGCTCATGTAGATGGATACCATGGTTCTTGGAAGCTTTTCTGACCTTATGAGTTGATCTACATTCCTTTAATACAGGGTGGTGATGTGGATGTGTTGCATAGCACTTTTCCATAAAAGATCTCTTTATAGGTGCTCTTTATTCTGTCTTTATTGCACTGGCCTGCAGGGGCAAAAAACCTGCAACGTCATGAATGCAGTAAAGGCATTTGGTGGCCACTACTGCAGCTTCGCCATTGCAGGGAGAACTGAGGTTCATGTGTGTGAATAGCACTTTGTGCATACAGGGCTCTATCATGGATTTCTAAATAGCCACTTAAGGGTGCAAGTGCAGGGCCCTGTGCGGACACGGCATTTTTGTCATTTCTAATGCCATAACACTTTCTGTTCTACAGCAAGGGAGTAAGACTTTCTGGGTTTTTTAAAAGGCATTCAATGTTATTCAGTGGAATCCTCTCTGCAGGTGGAATTTTTAAGGCTCCAGGGCTGTAGTGTGCCTGCACTTGAACATTTGGCCATTTATTTGGAAACAGACATGGGCAAGCTCCAACTCATTCATCCAAGCTGTCCTTTGTCAAGGACAAGGAGTAAGGCCAGCACAGCTGAAACACTGGAGCCAGCTCCTGAATATTTCCAAATAAAATGCCTTGAGTAAGTTTATTTTTCCTGCTTCAGCCTAAATTTAGCATCTTGGAGAAGCTCCTTTGGCAGCAAGTGGATGGTAACGATGACAAGATTGATCTGTGGATAGTTCTGGGAAGATTTGGAAAGTCCTGGTAAAACAGAGTTGATTTCATTCATGTCTGTATTTTGTCCACAGCCCAAAGGTCTGCTCACGAACTTCCAATGGTTGAAAGACAAGATATCGATAGCTGCCTGGTTTACGGTGGGCAGCAGATGATCCTGACTGGTCAGAACTTCACAACAGAGTCGAAGGTTGTATTCACAGAGAAGACCCCAGGTAAAGTTTCTTTTAACACATAGCCGAATGTATAGAATTGAGCCCAATCCCGAAAGTACTTACACACATGAGTAATTCTACTCAAGTGAGTAGTGCTATAGCATCCATATACTTAAAGCTACTTAACTGAATGGGCTAATTATATAAGTAAAGTTACTTAATGAAGTATATGTCTACCTTACCAGGCCCTTAATTTACACGCTTCAGTGAAATGAATATTAAGGAACTGCTGCTATAGGTGGATCATAGAAGTACAAAGAAACCATGATGCAGCAAAAATAAGAAACCTTTTTCAAGAAGTGGTGGATGATTTTTCAGAATAGTATTCCAAGTCTGCAATGTTGTTTTAAATGTCTTTTTTAGCATAGTACTGCATAGAAATCACACGTGAAACAAACCTTTTCTATTGCAAATGATTAATCGGTTGTTTATTTCAAACCTGTCCAGTTTTTTTCCATATAGTGTGCATATTTTATACAAATTATTGATAATTACACAACTGATTTTTTTAATGCAAATTATTTTTACACAAATCCAAAGACAGTTTCAGTTCTTTCACACTTACAGATATTACACATATCTATCATTTCCTCCTTGAAAGAGCAGTTCTAAAAGCAAAAAAAAAAATCCTATTTTCCTCATTCTTAATGTGAAAATAGCTCTTCTGGAGATGACAACATTTCAAGATAGTGAAACACCCTGAAATTAAATGGAAAATAGTTTAATGTAAAAATGTACCCAGAAATTACTCCCTGATTTTGTGTCACTCTAATTAGCACCCTGCCAAGCCAATCCTACACTTTTATCAAATCATTCCTTATGATATGAACTAAGACACTGATTCTATAGGATATTGTCTCTAGGGAGGTCCTGAGCACCCTTAACTCTCAGCAGCTGCTCAGCACATGAAGGATTTTCCCTAATTTTACCATGCCTCCCTAAAAATGTCAGTGAAATTTCCAGGTATATTTTGTACTCCTAAAATGCACATCTTCATGCATAGAATACACACTGCACATACACCCATATGTACACATGCGCATGTTTGCATATGCATGCTCAGAATGGATTATTTCACAAATGTTGCCATCACAAGTAAAGTGCACCTTGTTTTACTGTGCAGTTCCATGAGTTGGGGATTGTGTGTATAAATGCATTCTTCTACAGTTACCAGATTCCTGTGTATGAGTATGATGCATGCAGATGAAAAATAGACTTGCAAGGGAACTTCTAAAATATTCCAGAATCTGTACCCAAGTGAGGAATTAGCAGAGGAACAGGTGGACTCTTAAATGGCTGTAGCAAGAAGAAAATAAACTACCATCTCTCCCCCTGCCCCTCCAATGGCAACACATGTAAATAGTATTTGTTCAAATACAGACAGCTCTTGGACAAACTCCTAGAAGAATGCACAATTGGCTGTTTGTCCTCCTGTTCATCTTACCTTCAGTCTGTCCATTTAGGTACTCCCTGCCTCAAAGACCTTTGACTTTCATTACATGCATAGACAGTCACTAGCACAAGACAGCCCTGTCCCCAGATTTGGAAATTTTTAAGGGTAGCATGAACAGGACCTTCCACACAGGCCAGGTACAAACTTTTCACTTTTAATGGTATAAGTGATCGGAACCGGGTTTACACCTGTAACAGAACAGAAGTTCAGCACATGTAGACTGGTTTAAAAATGGCAGAACCTGGTCTAAGATTTGCTCTCCTCACCAAAGGGCAAATGCATGTATTGTTCGCTACCAATCTAAACTGTCACATACAGAAAACCATGTAATTTAGATCGATTCTGCCTTGGGTTTTTTGAATGTCTGTACCTAGTCAAACTCTAAAATGTAAATGAAGGACTCTTCTTCATTGTTAGAAGAGGTGGGCTTTTCCCCTGAGAGTAAATGTCATTCATGAGCTAAAAAACACAGGCTAAATGGGAGCAGGGCTGGAACCTTGATCTTCCATGTCTCTGATATGTACCCAAACCACCAGGCTATCAGCCACTGAGGGGGTAATCCCTCTCAACCTTGAATGATGTAGCTGTTGCACTTCATTAAATAACCAACAGGCTAGGAACGGGGGGGAGAAGTGTGACTACATCTTGCTAGTTGAGGCACTCAACTGGAATATTGTTGGAGGCTAATATTCAAGCCTGTAGTCTAAAACCTAAGTTTTAAATTCAAATTTAAATTGTAAATCCTCTTTTTTTATCTTTTTTCACGAAGAATGTCTGAGTTCCCCTACAGAACAACTAACATGCTTTACCCTCCCTGTACTTCTAGTTACCACACACTAAAACAAACACTGCTTTTTTAGCAATGCAGGGAAGCTCCTGCAATCGGATCAAAACCTGGAATGCCGTGCAACAGTATTTGAATAGTAGTGCATGGACTTGTATTAGTGGGGAAAGAAAATGAGTAGAGATGGTGTATGGGAAGTGATGCAACATGTGCCTTACAAAACGTGATAGAATGCAAAAGGATTGAACAACCTCTCTGACACAGCATCTTATTTTTTTACAAGCTGATAGTACAGAGGGAGTCTTTTGAACAAGCGAGTTGCTATTTTCATAACTGTCCCCAAGCAAATGATATTGAGATCTAATGTAGATCTGTTTCCAGGAAATGCCGCAATTCTCATTGGGTGAATGTATCAAGAAGTGGAGGAAGGGAACCCTAAGCTAATATGAGACTTCTAAAGCATTGCTTACATTGCTCTAATGTTCCACATGGACATAGGGGCTAAGTACAGACTGTAAAAAAGCTCAAGGCTGAATTGATTCAATCTTTGCAGATTTAGTGTAACCTTGACTTGAGAAGCAAGTGAACAGGCATCACTTTTGATTCCAGAAATGCAGCCACATGCCTGTGGTGGCCCAGGCCAGGTGCTGGGGGGTACTAGAGCATGCCTCCATGCTGGGTTGGAGCAGACAGCTTGGACCAAGGCTAGCCTACCCAACCTGTGAGGGGAGAGTTTGTGGGGGACATGCAAAGCATCCTGGGATGCTGGGGGACTGTGAGTTTAACTTGAATCTGGAGGGGATCTGGGACAGAAGTTCAATAAACCGATTTAACCTAAATCAGTTAAGTCTGGTATGTAGGGCTACCAACTCTGTTTGAATCTATTCTGGGAGGTTTCTGGAATGCCAACATGCCCATGACATACAACGTGAACATGCCCGTATGCTTGAGTATATCAGTTACAGATACAGTGCGTAGACTTCACGTCGGGAAGGCAAGGGGGCTGGACTCGATTATTTTTCGAGGTCCCTTCCAGCCCTAATGTCTATGAAATCTATGAAATACACATTACTATTACATTTTAAAAACCCACTGGACTACCGTATAAATCAGATCCAAAATGTAATATTTATTTTAATGAATACCCTATCACTCATCTCCCGGGTGACTCTCAGCAGTCTCCTGGAGATTTATATCTAATTCCTGGAGGGCTGGCAACCCTACTGATACTACATCCATCCAGGTTTATCTTAAACAGGTTTCAGCCGTTTTGAAAGTGATTTATGTGCACTGAACTTCTGCTGTGTTACAGATTTGAACCAGTTTCTGATCACTGATACTGGTTTATGTGTAATTTCTGTTCCTAGCCCAAGAAGTAATGCAAACTAGCCAGCATGTTGTGAACTCTCACCTTAGATTACTCGTGTAATTTATTAGTGTTTCTGAAGGTCTTTGAGTCCATTGGCCGCAAGCTGGTTTGGAATACTTTGTAAAGAGAGCGTGGCTTGCTCGCTGCAATTCTAATCTACATGCTGCTTTATAAGAACACCGAGAAGCTGTGCAGAAGCCAGCTGAGCCACTGTCAGGGCAGATGGATTGTGCATCTTTCTGTTGGCTCTCTCATTGTTGCTTCCTCTTGAAGATAAACTAAGCTGTTTTAGCAAGTCTAGAAAAGGATTACATTTTCATGAAGGAAGGAGGACGCACCAGTAGTCAGGGAAAGCCTGCTTTTCATTTGGGTTTCACTTGGGTGAAGAAAATCCCAGTTTTGCTGCAGCAATTTAAGTGCCGTTGGTAGCAGCCATATAGTTGTAAGCATGGCGTAAATAGGACTGTAGCAGCAATGGGAATTTTAAGCTCTGTTCTGTGTACAGGTTTAGGTGACATACTGCTTCTGTCTGCCGGAGGTGTCTATTCGTTGCTCTCACTACAGTAACTGATGGTGCAGATGGTAAAAAAGAATGTTCTGCAGAGCCTAATGCAGATGCTTTTATTGCAGTATAAGATTTCAGTGTCGTGCCACTTTTGCTTTGAATCTAAGATTTGTTTCAACTGGAATGGTATATCAAGTATTCCCACATTCTGGGTGGGTTTAGATCTGGAGTCAAGGTCAATCTTGCCATTGAACTGGGACTGAGGATAACTCAGGAACTGGAGCTAATGGGCTACTCTAGTCTTTAATGGCAAACTTGCCATTCCTCAAGGTGATCTTTTCCGTTTCCTCTTTAGATTCTGTAGCTACTTCAGCATTCAGCAAGTGAGAAGTGGAACCATTTGTATCTGTTACTAACATACAGCACATCACTAGGAACAATGGTGAATGCTATTTATATCTATGTTATGCATATGAACTATTTCTTTTTTACTATGTAGGAGATGGCACTGTAGGTTGTTGTTTCCCTGAGCAACTCATTAGATGCTAATCTAAAACAAGCCGAGCTAACTTTGTGAAAGTGTCTGATGTTTGCTATATTGCGCTGACCTCGATGTAAATTAATGAACTCACTAACCAGCAAACTATAAAAAGACTGTCATTTTAAGACGGGCACAGGAAGTGGTAGCAGGAAGTGAACTTAAGGAGCCAGGAGCTTAAGTATGTATGTTAGCTTGTATGTTAGCAAATGGATAAAGCACTTGTGTTTGAGAAGCAGATGCATAAACAAAGAACAATTTATTAACACTGTCTGTTGATAAGGTATACTACTGGGTAAGCATTTTAGTCTTGAGCTCCAGCTGAGTACTGTGCTACGTTCTTGCATTAAGATAAGCAAAAGTTCATATCCTTTACTGATGCAAATCAGTTGAGCACTATGTACTTAATGGAGCCATGCCAGTTTACATCTGCTGGAGATCTGGCCCAGTATGTGTTAAATTTTTTCCTTCGTTTCACTCAAATAGATATGATAATTGGATTGGGGGAGGGGGAGAGGAGGAAGTAACTGATTCTTATTCTACAAATGACAATATTTTTAGACAAATATATTGATTTTATTATGATCTTAGTAGAGATCAAGTCATAAAGAAATATTTCAAACATCCTGAGGTCCAGGGTTGTTCAGGTTTTGAGTGAAGCCTAGATCCTGTAGTGATTCATTAGGTTCAATGAACACAGGCATATGTAGACGAGAAGAACTAAACAACAATGAACATTATTGTGGAGCAGTAAGCAACCTCTGCAGATCCGTGGCCTCTCTAACTAATCAGCTGCTACTACCTAACTGAGGGAACATCTTCCAATTCCCAACTCCCTCAGTCTCCTGTTATGGAACATCTGTAAATTATAACTTCTTTAACTACAGATTCAACTAGTACAATTTATGGGGGGAAAAAAATTAGTTTCCTTCTTTGATTAATTTCAGTTAACGTGTGGTAATTAGCAAGTTACAACCTTCCATTGCATTTTGTTGATTCCTGTTTGTGTACTAGTTACTGCTGCTTTGCTGCAGTTGTTAGAAAAGCTTCACGTTCTTTGGAAGAAAAAGTGCAATTGAACAGTGTTTTCTTTTGCCAAACTCTTCTGGTGGCCACATGGACATCATGAATCATCTGTAGGACAATGTGGGAGGTGGAAGAACAACCCAAATAGAAAGCGTACATCTTTGGAGTAGATCCATCATAAATCATCAAACTCTGTTATACAGTATAAGGAGAGGAGGTGGCTCTTCTCTGTGGCCTTTGAACCAGTGCAGCTGTTATGGTCTCTGAAGCATGGATATTAAAAGTCCATTTAAGAAATAATCCTTCCAGACCTGCTGATTCAAATATCAGAAATATAATATTCTTTCTCCTGGACTTCTCCTTCCCTGCATTTATATGTTGCAGTGATGAGGTGTCCATGACAGTGGTATCTAAGAGGTAGTTGTAGGTGGTTCTCTGTACCCAAATGGATGCCCACTGATTTCAGAGGAGCTCTCTGCAGGTGTAGAGCCCTGACTAGGCACAAAACTTTTTCAGCAGGCTCAGGACTGCAGCATTAAATACGTATTAAATTTGTATGGCCAAGGCCTTTGTACCCTGGCTGTGAGGCCTTTAATGTTCTTATTCTGTTTTATTGCTGGAGCAGAAATTAGAGCTCTGAACTCCCAAATCTCTCCTGATTCCACCATCACACTGTGCTCACTTTTGTTTTTGTACACCTCAGACCTATGATTATACTTGGTGTTATACAGAGTTGATTGCTTTATTCACAAAGGTATTTCAGTAACATTCACCTCATGTATGATGCTGCATAGCTGTGATATAACACATGGCATCATGTATGACAGCTCACCATAATGGTGTAGCATTATGCCTTCTTCAGAGTTTGGCCCAGTGCATTAGCTTTTAAGGAAGCAGTTTTCTCTCTGCTTCAGTCTAGCACCTTCATCACAATCTGTTCTGGGCAAAATGTGAACTCAGTGGCTAAGGACAGACATTCAAAAAGCCTGAGCCTGAATTGATTCAATCTTTGCAGGTTAGTCTAACCTGGCTAGGCTAAATCACTTTGTAACTGCAAAGACATCCCAGATATGCAGGCACATACCTACAGTGGCTCAGACTAGAAGCTGGGGGTGCTAAAGCAGCCCTCCCTTCCCTTTCAGAAAGCCGCCCCCCCTTCCCTTTCAGAGGCCTGGGCTAAGGGGGGGGGGGGGGCATGGCAGCCTGGCAGGATGCTCTGATTAGCCCAGCAGGGAATTGATAACGGTATTTATCACCCCTAACTCAGTGTTTGTCACCCCATTAAGAAAACAACAGAGGGACATTACCAGCTACCTGTTGATTCTGCCTGTTAGTTCTACCCATTGACTCACCACCAACCAACATGAGGTCTGCTATTGAATATGCAGACACCTCTCATCAAGGCGGTGGGGAGCGGCAAATTCCTGCTTAGCAGGGAGTAGTGAGGGGGTGGAGGGAAGCAGCCTGCAGTCTCTGCTGGAGCTCCAGCCAGGGAGCACAGGGGAGGGGCCAGCCCTGCTGTGTAGCAGAGAGCCCTGCCCAGCCCCAAGTGCATGCTGGGGGAGTCTGGTTTATCTTAAACCAGCAAGGGGTCTGGGACAGACATTGCATAAAATGGTTTGACCCAAGTCAATTAAGTCTGATGATACTACATTCAACCAAATTTATCTCAAACCAGTTTCATCCATTTTCAAACTGGTTTATGTGCACTGAACATCTATTCTGTTACCGGTTTAAACTAGTTTCTGATCACTTAAAGCAGTTTATGTGTAATGTCTGTCCCTAGCCAACGATGTTAAGGTTTGAGATGAATTTTGTGTGTTTCAAATTAAACCAAAGGGTTTGTAATTCTCCAACATCAACATAAGCAAATGCATTTCCTATCCTGTTTTAAAACTAGCCCCATACTCAGTGACCTAGCACTGTCCCTGCAGTGAATGCTAGCAGCAGCATATCTGTTCCTGGCCCTAGATTTTGTGTACAGCTGTTAAAGAAGCTACCCTGGGTGCTTATGTGCATGCACAGCTAACCTTTGTTTGTATGAGCAGGTTCTGTGTTTGCATGTTCAAACCTGCCTAATGGCTCAGGTAGGCCACGTTCACCTGATTTGTACAAGATAATTATGTCTGCACACATACTTTGGCCTGTCTAGCCTTTTTGAATATCTGTTCATTACTGATCTTCTATTTATAACCAATTGAGCTCCTTCTTGCTTGTTCTTTCCCTGATTTCTATCTTGCCTGTTCATCTCTCATCACACACATGCATTATACATTGACTGGGCAAATAATTCCAGTTCTTAGAAACCCATCACTTCAGCTCTGAAAATAACAGGCTTTCCTGCTGAGCATCATTCACAGCAGATGAGCATGCAGGCACTTTGTATTGCTTGGCCACTTTCTATTGCTTGGCATTTCTCTTCTACAGAACAATTATTGTTTATAAAGCAAGATAAATTGGACTTGATGATGCTGTCAGTTCAAGTGAAATGCACCATGTGTGACGGCCTGAAGGAGTCCCTGGCAAGAACCTGATATTCAGAAGCACTGAGCAGCCTCAATAAGGAACATCAGAACTGCCATGGTGGGGCAGACCGATGGCATATCTAGCCCACCAGCAGTGGGAAGTAGTGGATATTTTAGAGGAAGAATAGAAGCAGTGCATGTGCAGCATGACCCATACTCCTGCTAGACTGACTCTGGCACCCAGTCCTGAGACTGTGTACCCGGAGAAGAGGGGAAGATCTTCATGTTTTGAAGGGAATTCAAAAACTCTTGGCAGGCCCAGAGTCTGTGATCTTTTAGCTTTATCACAAAGGTGAAAATTTTGGAAAGACAGGAGCTAAGCCAAGTGTCAGCTCTAGGGCTCTGCCTTAGGTTGAGCCTTACATGGATGGCGGTGGCTAAATCCTGTGGAGCGCCTGCTCTCCCATGCAATCCAAATGGGAGCTGCAAGTGTCGCTCTCAGAATTTGGCCTTAAGACATTTTGAAAAGTGCCCTTCAGGGCTCTGCTGGGGCTGCTGGCTGTTCAGTAAAATGCAGTTCAGTGGCAGCAGTGGCCCTTACTTGCCAACATCCCCAATATGGAAGTTTCACTGTAACAAGCCCCAGTGTAGTGGATAATGGCATTGTGGGAATCATAACAGATATTGGCATTTCCATGCCAGCATTCAAGTGTACCTTCATTATTACTTATATGGTGGCAGCACCTGGGAATCCCAGTTGGGCATAAAAGGGCCAGACAAGTAAAGCGACAGACAGTTGCTGCCCCAGAGAAGTGTTCCTCTTCCTTTGTTTCATAGTGCCAAATCCAAAGCAGGTGAGCAGACACTTGTTGGTAATCCCTCCAATGTATTAATGCTGCCTTGGTTAACCTCAGAAACAGCCAGTCAAAATGCCAAAAGAACAAGCCATTCCCAGTACCCAAATCCCATTCGCTTTCTACTCCCTACCACACACACATTTGCTCTCGGATCACAGCGAACAAACAGAAGGATTTTCCAGGAAGCTTCAAGAAATTCTCACAGTAAATTTTCCAATGCTAATGAGTCAAAATGGGAAATTTAAACTGTAAGAGAATTCAGAGCAAGAGAAGATGATTTAGTGCCAGCATTAGAGTTTAACCACGCAGACATTCCACCTTCTGATATCCCAAGACTCGTTTTGGTGCACGCGTGTGTACATACACACACGTCGCTCTCTTGTTTCAGACGGTTCCTCAAGCTGCAGCCCAACTCAGCATCAGGGAAAAAAGCAAAGAACTTAAGTTTGTCAATAGAAAATGCCAAAAAAAGGAGTGACAGATTCTGGGGAAATCACCAGGCTGCACAGATCTGATTAATTACTTCTGTAGATGGGATTATTCAACTTGGTTTTAACCTGCAAGATTTTATCGGGGGCATATGAAAAAAATATGCTAGGCTGCTCGAATCAGCATGTCCTTGGTAGCTGAGAACCAGAACCCATGATGGTTTGTGCTTTTATTTTTCTGCTCTCGTTTTATGGCTGGGGTCCAGCTTTTAATGTGGGATGCTTCTGAGGGGATGTGTATCTTCTCCTACCACCATCCTGCAGAGCACCAGGATGGTTTGGGAGAGTAAATTATGCAGCTCTGTGTGGGGAGTTCCACCTGGTTTTTACATTAGCTAAAGGTGACTGCCTGGCAAGTTAATCACCTTGCCTTATGGCTCACAATCACTGAAGAGCAAAAGTCTGCAGATGAGAAGAGGAACACGGGGAGCAGCCGGCAATGTTCACTCCAGAAAGATGTCAGATTTCAGCCTCGTGAAACAGACCTGGGGGGTGCAACATCTTTGCTAAAGAAAAATGAACGTGCTTCAATACATCCCATTGCTTGTTCATGTTGGTGAACAGTAACGTCAGCCACCAGCATCCTGAATGCTTGTTACAACGTGCTTCGTGCCCACTTAAAGCTTGTCCTTTAAGTGATAGATGGGAGACTTTCTGCTTTCATCTCGCTAAGAGTTGCTAAAAGGCTCACAAACTTTACAGTGCGCAAGCTTACCACTAAGGGGAGATGGCTAACTCTATAGATTTGCTCAGACCCTAGTGGGCAATTATCAGCTCTCTGAAAAAAAAAACACTGCAAAACAGGAAAAAATCTAAGGATACACACATACAAAAATGTAAAAAAAAATGTGGCTGCAGTAACAGAGTTGCTATAGCTGTGAGAGACTCGCTGAGACGGGGTGGAATCCAGTGTTTTGGAAGGTTTCCGCGTATGACACAAGGTTTTGGAATTTTACAGCTGGTAAATCCTTATTAACATAGGCAGCCACTACTGGCCTGAATTCACTGGCTCACTGTTTACTATGGGGGCGCCTAGTGGAACCTCGCCTGTTCCTGATTATTCATTTTTGAATCTTAATTGTTTAAAGAGAGTATATATTTTTTGAAGAAATAACTGTCTTGGAATAAACAAAAGGCAGCAAGTGAAGCTCCCATCACCTGTTGACAGCAAATTGATCATGTAAAAAACTGGCGTGGGTAGTGGAATTCCCTTATTCTCCCACTTAGTCATCGCATCCTGGTGTGAGTCATTTTATTACATGGAGCTTCCCAGTGGTTTTGTTTTGAGTGGAGCTTTTGTTTAATTATATGTATATAATGTTTGTGACTTTAAAAAAAAATTACATTTATTTCTGTGAAGCAGCATAAGGAATTATTTGGGCCAGCTTTGGGAGGACGAGCCACCCCTGCTGTTTCACAACTCCACTACTGTACTGATATTTCATGTCAACTTGAGTTGAATTCTTTAAACAATAGACTGAGGGACAGCTCCTCTCAACTTGTCTCACTGTGTGAAATGTCAGATTAGGGGCTGGGCTGAATGGTGGATGACTAATGCACTGGCCCTTTACCTCCCAGACCTTGACATGTATCTTTGGCCTTGATGACTCAAACTCAGTCCTCAGTGAAATGAAAGCACTGGCCTCAGCTCACCATAAACAGAGCTTAATTAACTGCAGTGGGCAGTCTTATTCCAAAGAGAGAGAGAAAAAGAAAGAAACTACAGAATTCAAGCCTAACGAAAAATTAAATAGCCCTTATTTTGCGAGTTTTAAATTCATTCAAGCTGCAGTTATTCTAACCTTTCCAAACTGGCCTTCCATGAAAGCTGAAGGGAAGTATATTGATTATAGCAGGATTCTGACTACTTTTCCACCGTTGTCAGCTTGGAGCAGAATTTGGCCCAGAAAAATGCAAGAGACTCCGTCTAACTTGGTCTCCTTCCCAGAGGTCCTGATCAATCCATAAAGGAAGCTTGTACCTTTGAAACAGTCGGCTTTGGTTCATTTTGTTCTCAGCGCAGCTTGAAAAATCTTCCATGTCCTTTTCTGTGGGTGCCTGTCACCTACTGATAAATGTTCCCAGAAGATAAATACGTGCCTTTTGGAAGATCTTCCGAGAAGTAGAATGATTGGGGATAATCCACGGTTGAGCCCAGAGGGAACTCTGCAAAGAAGTTTAATGATGAAGCAAAGTACGTCACCCAACAGACAGCAATGTACATTTTTTATTAGACTCCTGGGCTGGATAATATAGACTCCGCAGGGTAATACAGTTAGTCTTCAGTTCATGAGAAATGTGAAGAGCATTTCCTGAACTTTTTGGTCCATCAGTCATGCCAGCTCCACTAAGGCTACAAGCTTACTTTCCTGCTAGCTAGCAATCCCAAAGTAATGAACAGGGGACCGTGAATAATGTGCAAAAGCTGTAACTGGTTCAAGAAAACCTTTAATTGGCTAATTAGGAAAAACAACCACAAGGGGACTGCAGAAGATCATCCAAAGTTTTCCTAATGCAGGCTGACACTTTGATTTTCCCCAAAATTTGAAGCAAGACTTGGTATGATCTTAGTTTGGGCTAGAAAGGGTAGAATTACGTTCTTGTAACAACTCATTCATTCCTACAAAGACTGCTGACACAATCAGATCTCTCATCGGGGCTTAGTGCTAAATCTTATAGCCCATAAGCAGCACAAACATCAGCTATTTCCTGAACCTTTCACTGGGCTGCGGTGTTAAAGATTTGCCAGCTATGAGAGAGACAGTTAAATGAACCAAGGAACCACAATGGTTAAAAAAAACAGCAATAGGCCATCATGGCTGGTATGACCTAGGGGGTCCATATCCAAATACATTTAGCACCTTTAATTGATCTGCTGGCCTTTGTGGCTATGTAGTTTGAATTGCATACTGCAGAAACCCACACATATAATTTGTGACTCATCGTTTGTGGGCCCTGGTGATGAGCTGACTTGCAGTTACAATCACCTACCACATACTTTGGCAACCATCTTGGTAGTATATTTTCAAGTGGGTATTCTAGTAGCCACGTTTGTCAGCTAAAAGAGTGCATGGCTTCTTCATTTGCACTCTTGTGCTCTTAAGGTTGAGATAGCAAAAGGTAATGATGAAGGGATGAAAAATCCTTAGCACTCTTCAAACTACACTGCCTTATTTCCCTCTTCATTCAAAATAGGGTTCGTGGTTCAGAAATGAATTCCTACAGAAACTTAGCCACAGTGTAGAACTGAGTGGCTGCCAAAGGCTCTGAAATGATCAAATATATTTTATTATTTATCCCTCCGCATCTTGTTTCCTTTGGTAGCGGTGCATTGAAAAGTTATGGCAGGCTACCTACTTTACTCCAGGCACCTATCTATAAATAATGATAAGGTACTGTACTATGGGAAGCGTGCTAGCCCTCTGTGGCTGTGGGGGCATTCAGTGAAGGGCAGGAATAACTCTAAAACCATGCTGATGTTCTTTTGTAACCTTCCTATTTCAGTATGCTGTTGGGACAGCTTTGAGGGCACCATTATACAACTAGGCTTTGAGGTATGGTATCACCAGGACGAAGCTTAGACTTCACTGTTTGCGGACAGACACCAAACATTTATTTCCACATAGGCAGAACATCTCTAAACCATCTAGACACGGCCCATCCATCACAATATAGACATATACTGGGTGCATCTACATGTGCACTTTACTCTGGAGCTGACTGTCTCCGCAATAAAGTGTCACTGGGTGCATCTACATGTTCATGAACGCACCTTAGATACTGTGCATTTAGTTTGGTACTTCCTTAATAAAGTACTAACTAAATGCACGGTACCTAAAGTTACTGCACAGTAGTGCGGGCGCACGGTTATGTAGTGATGCTTACTGCACATTGACCTAATAACACTGCGCAGTAGGCTATTAGCACATTTTGCCGTGACACTACTGCACAGTGTTATTAGGCCAATGCGCAGTAAACCTCTCATGTAGACGCAGCCGCTGTCTACACGAGTGCCGGTATTAGGGCACAGTAGATTAATTAACTCCACCATAAGACAGTATTGTCAGGGACAGTACTATCTTACAGCAGAGTTATTAACTCCACTGAAATGCTCGTGTAGATGGTGGTCGGGGCTGGCTTTGGCATGAGGGTACAAAAATATGGAGGCTGTTTGCCACCTAACTCTGCATTTTAGCACCCTTGTGCCTCAACCAGCCCCTTCACCACCTGATGCTGGCATCCAGAGCCTGGTGTTGACCCTTCCAAAGGCCCTGCCAGCACAGGGCTGCTCTGCCCTGGCTCTAACTGTTGCAGTCCTGAGCACACGTGAAGACACCGCACCTGGGAGCAGCTGACTCTCGTGTAAACTGTGCTGGAGTTTATTCAGGCACACTAAATGCACGTGTAGATGTTCCCACTAGGTATTTTCTCCATAGGGAAAAGTCCTACTTGCAGTTAACTATAAAGATTTAAGGATTTCACAATGTCTTGAATTCTTGCTTTAACCTCTCTCAAATGGTCTCATTTATGCATAGTTCAGGCTCAATATATGTGTTGAACTGACATCTCTGAGGAAGATGTGTCCCTCTATAGAGCTTCCTTACAAATGGGCCTTCATACAGAATTACATTTGTTTGCTATTGTTTTCCCTATTTTCAGTTAACTCTCTGAGTACATTCATTTTTCTGCATGGCCTCCTCTCTGGCAGAAGCTCGCTGAAAGGTTAATATATCCAGAAGGGCTATGAGAAAAGCAAATATTGACTGTCTAAAATTAAGGCTTATATGTTCACGACTATAAAAGTAAGGCAGCAAGACAGATGGGAGCACACACCATGATATGTAAGCATAAAGGTCAGTGCTTGATCTGCAAAATGCTAATATTCAATGGGGTTTTGGTGCTTAAAAAAACAGGATTTGTTACTGGTGACAGATTTGTTAGGAAAACGTTCAACTGGCATGGGCACAAATACATGCAAGTAGAAGCATCCGTCATCTTTAGAATAACTCATATACATACATCCCTTGTTTACTTGGGGTTATTCTTATTCCCACTCATAATCCCCAGGGATTTTGGACGGAGTTTAAACATCATCTGACTTTTATGCTTGGCGTCGTTAGGTTTTAGTGCAATTTCAGTGGCGCAGTCACTAAATCAAATCAAATGTTACTATGGTTGCATACGCTTCCCAGGCCTCTTGAGGACTGATTATTATGTCAGTGAAGCCTCTATCCCCTTTGTTTTATGCGTTTGGGACTGATAAAAACTCTTCACATTAATTCTATGCCCAGGCAGCACAAACCTGGAACCACATCATGTTTGACAGTGAGGAAAAATAGTGTCATATACTTAAATTAATTCAGATATATGCACATGCTCAATGGATTTTAGGGTTTACAAAGAAACTGTGTAGACCTTGAAGTTTTGAGGGTGAGAACCCCCAGGCCATGGCTACATATATAACAATCAGGCAATACTGTTACAATGGGAATTTTCTTGGCTAATTTGACATTCAGTTGTATCCTAATTTTGTGATCTCCATATATGAAGGCACAAAAGGAATCAGAAAGGAAAGAGATGTTGAATTTAATCAGTAGTTAATTTCCAGTTCTCCCAGTAAAGTGTTAGCCTGGAGACTCCTAAAGCTGGAATGACAGGCGCTAGTGCTCTTGAAGAATGCAATGGATAATGTAGTATGGAGGACTAGGAGTTGGATAAAAGGGGGTTTTGCCGGTCCAAACTCAGGTGTGTTAGCAGAACTCAGGACTACATCAGTAGGATATTGAGGTGCATTTGCAGACCTGTGTCTGGCTGTTCAAAAGTGAAATGTGTCACCAGGGTGATTTGAACAACATCACAAAGCCCCAGGCTGAGCCTATGCCTCATTTCATTGTGCAGGAAATTCTTTCCCCAGACAATTCACAATGAATTTATTTACAAAGCCTTTTGTTTTATTAGATTTAGGTGTTGATCTGCTGCTCTCCTTTAGATTCATAGCAATTGCTTTAGTATTTTAAGGCCTCCTTAATAGCAAGGATAATGGCATCTGCCATCATGATTAGCCACAAAGGGAACCCCTCAGTAAGTGCTACCTTTCCATCGCAAGATGTCCTTGCTTTTGCTGGATTAAAACCAGGGCTGCCAGAAAGCAGTGCTTTTCATTTTAACCAACTATTTTAGAAGTTCCAGCAGTCAGTGTGTTAATCAGAGTACAGCTTTAATCTGCAACTACCTACAGCAGCAGCCAAAATAAATGCTCATTATTAAACATTTGAATCCTCTCCATTAATTTACACAATGGTCCTCTGGGATGTTAGAGCTAAACAGCAAATCTGGTGAGAGTCTTACAGACTCTGATTACAGCCTGCTTAGACCGTCCCCACTCCAGCAATCCTTTTCTGCATGTTATGGTAAAAAAAAAAAAAAAAAAAAAAGGCCACTGACTCACTTTGGAGGAACACAAATACTCCAAGCCAAGAGGGAATTATTCAGCGATTTCTTTCTGCACCATAATAGCAGAAAAATTACCCTCAAGGGTGTTGAAAATGACCAGCAGGAAGAAAATGTAAATACCTGGGCATGGATTTTCAGACTCCAGGCACACGTGCATGGTTAATTTGCATGCAGCCATGAGTTAATGTGCATTATGGCATGGCTTGCCCACTCCGTTCATGCTGCCGTTCAAAAGGATGTCATGTCACCACCCCCAGTGTTTCCTGGAAACGGCTCCATGACATCCATTTGGGGGTTTAGGGAGGGCATGCTGTGCTTCTCTACTGGCATACCCTCGCCTGGTCCAGTAAAGGTGCTGAAGTGCCCCACGGCACTGTCTGGGTAACCAGCAGGGCTTGGGCATGCCACTGTTGTGATTGTTCAGAGCACCCTGGTGTCAGGCGTGCATTTTTTCAACTACGGTTCCCTAGATTTCAGACAAAGGGCTAGATTGTGTCTTTAGGCACAGCTCCAAGCAGGGGGTAGTGCCTAAACTGTACAACCCTGAGAGCAGCCCCAGGAGGCACCGTGAGTCAGAGACGCGCTGAGTCACAGCTTCACCCCTGCCACCTCCTTGCTGCCTGTGGGGGAGGAGACGATAATGGTTTACGGCTGGGTTGTAACAGTATCAGGCTGCACACACTGCTCTGGCTCGGCTACTTGGACCCCCCCCCCCAGCCATTGTCCGCTCCCCTCTGCCTTCTCACTGCAGCGAGGGCGAAAGGAGTGAGTTATGCTCGCACATCCTAGCCCACGATCCAGGTAGTTTAAGACTGGGTGTAAATAGGAGCTCCTTCTGCATCTTACTACCCCGTCTGAGCATGCAGTTTGAGTCACAGCCTTGCCCTGTTAAGAATTCAGTACTAGCCATAGTAATAGCACGTAGGTAATTCCAGTTGTGGTAATTCCCTTCTGCCTGTATCAATCTCCTTGCATGTCCAACTGGCCAAGTATTCTTCAGTTTCTGCCTTCTCGTGTGTATTGATGCTGTGCACTGTTAGACTGCAAATTCGTTTCAGCCTAGAGAGAGGATGAGGAGATCCCTATCCGTCCTTTGCCTTCACAACACATTGTTCAATAAAGGCTTGGAAGCCACTGGATAAAAGGTACAGACGATAAACACAGCAAGCTAAATTCATCCCTGATGCAACTCCATGGAAGTCAAGGGATTTGCACTGCGACAAATGCAGCTTGTTGTTATTAGTCAAAAGGCAAATCTTCTTCTTACACCTGACCAGGACCCTGTTACATGCAGGACCCCAGGATCTGGCATAGTATAGGGAACCGGCATCACTTGTTACTGCTCCTTGCTGAAAGGGAACGTGCACAGGCCAGGTAGTGCTTGCAGTGCAGCAACCCAAAGTTTCCCATATTTGTCAGCAGTAAGAACAGTAAGCGGGGGTGAATTGGTCTGTCCCGTGGGTTGCAGGGAAGGTGACAAATGAAGTAAAGTGCTGAGGGAAAAAAATCATTTTATTTTCCTTCATTCTTTGCTTCTGTTTCAGCCAGAAGCAGAAGTACCTAAATAGCACAAGGCAGAGGCTGCAGTTGCAAAATTTCCAGACAGCAGGAAAAATAAGAAGTCTTGTGAGAAGTTCTGGTTTAATGAGCTTGCCACCCTTGGTTTGCACACCTTAGGCATACAAGCTTAAGAAAAATCCTATAACCAAACCATACCTCTAGATCTCCCCCATCTCCAGCACCCTGAGCTGATGGAAGAGTTTGGCAGCAATTTTCCAAGTCACCTGTGATCTGGATACCCAGTTCATTTTGAAACCAAATTCTCAGAAATGAATTAGAAGAGTTTAATATCCTTTGATGTTTTTAAAGTAAATCATGAGACTAAAGTCTATTGAATACAATATATTGAACGTTTAAGAGCTAGAAGTCAAAAACTGGAAAACACAGGAATCTTCTGAATTGAGTATACCCAATTTGTATTCTGCTTTTATGACTGCATGTGCAAAACTCCTGAATGGACTGCATTTACACGGGCAATCATTTGATTTGCTTGTGCATACATTAAATCTGGATGCATAGTTGGATATAAACCCTCTGCAGCCTGTACAGTATAGAATATTACACAATAAAATGACCTTTAAATAGAATTACTACACTGCTGTTGTAGGAAGATTATTTTGTGTGTGTGGTCATTTGAGAGGTGATCCAGAAGCAAAAATGCACTGCAGCTAGTAAAGATATAACGACAGGCAGATTGCTTTAAGTATTTTACGCTTCTTGTGGTCTAGCCCTGAAGGTTACAATATTTATTTCAATTTCTGACCTCAAGCAAAAATAAATTTTAGTCTACCATCTTATATTTCACATACAGGGCGTTTATCAGCATGCTCTAGACAGGTAGAAAGCACAGCTCTGAGAGCCATGCTAATTAAAAATGCCAGTAGCGAGGCGTATATCAGTGTCCATGCACTGAAAAATGGAGCTAGGGCACGTTGAACTAAAGCTTATTAAATGAGCTTTAAAGTACCCCACTGCCATTTTTCAGTGCAGGGACACTGATACACACAATGCTGGAGTCTACTGGAGTGTGGTAATTACCATGGTCCAGTAGGCTCGATTAATCGAGTCTGCTTGATGGCCTGTAATTACAGTGCATCGGAGCAGCCTCCGTGCATGTGCATAGGAGCACACAAAGCTTATCAATGGGCAGCAATGGGCAGACTTTTACATTGGTAGATGGGGAGCAGAACTGATATTAATGAACACACACATACTGTCTCTGATATTGTTACGACATCAGGTTGAAACAGATGTATACATTGGATTGACAGGAGAGCATACTTATTAACATCTTTAATAGGTGGAGGTATACAAACGTGTAACACAAAGAGCTGGAACACCACATCTATGGGCACTAAACATGCACAATCTCAAAATCCCACGTTAATTTATAAGGTTACTGCAAAAAAATAATTGGGGCACAACATTTATCTAATTAGGACACTCCCCTAATACTTGTATCCTTCCATGGCTGAGTAATTCTGGGCTACTTGGATGATTATTCTAGGGGGGGAAATTCCTCAAACTTGAGTTGCACAAGTATAATTAACAGCAGAAAGAGTGCCTGTGGCTCAGTGGCACAGACTGTTGCATTTGTGATGGATTTGTTAGTAACTAGAGCATAGACAGTATGTTCCCAGTCCTTTACAACTGCATAATGCAGACAGCAAATGCCTATGGGAGCTGCTGGAAGTCTGGAGTGCTAGCATAGAAAAGGTGTGTTTCCAACTGTAGGTCTGTTTTTATTTCTGTGGAGAGTTGACAGGTGGATAGCAAGGTTTTATTCTCCACCTACCAGAAACTACCGTAAATCAGTGAGAGGATAAAAACAGCACAATGAAATAAAATATCTAATAACCACTTGTCCAATTATATTAAGAGTTTGCCTCTATGACTTACAACAACTAGCGTTAAAAAAAACCTGTTCAGAGCTGAGATGTACCACAGTGCCCCTCAAAATGGGTTTCAAATGAGAGCTGTGGGTGCTCAGTACTTGTCAATGTAAAACCCCAATTTTCTCAGTTTGCCCCCTTAAAAACTAGGGTATCCAAATCAGGTGATATTATGTATATATATAAGCACACTTTTATTATCAACAGAAGGATTGCATGGTAAAACAATGCTGTCTGGCATCTTCTGTATGGTAAAACAATCCTGTCTATAATATAAGTGTGCTAGTGTGTGTGTGTGTGTGTGTATTTTATATAGGAGGTGTGTGTGTGTGTGCGTGTATATATATAGATATAGGAGGATATATACAGGATTGTTTTATTTATATATTATTGACAGGAGGATCATTTTACACACACACACACACACACACACACACACGTAAAACGATGCTCCTGTCAATAATATAAGGATGTTAACATAGAATATGGAGATCATGTGGTCTTGTGGTTAAAACTAAGAATAAAGATTTAGCAGGGTTGCGCTGCTGAGCCACTGACTCACAGTTGACCCTGGACAAGTCATTTGACCTCTTTATATCCTCAATCAATCCAGCTGGCTGAAATCAGGGTCTTGCTGAAAAGCAGATGTTTTATTGGTGCTGAATATTCCAATTATTCACATATGAAGCATCAGCTTAGGCCTCAGTTTAGCAAAGTGCTGAACTTTAAGCATGTGTAGGTGTGCATTCCTATGCAGCAAAGTGTACAAGCATGAACTTATTATCAGTTAGAAGCCTGCTTTGCTCCATGGGGGCCTTCATGCATCAGTTGTCTTCTTTAAAGTCAGGTTTCTGGTCCTGTTTTCCTGTAAATTAATCCTGTAACGTTACTTTCAGATGGGCAGCAGATCTGGGAGATGGAGGCCACCGTGGATAAAGACAAGAGCCAGCCTGTAAGTATGCTGAACAACGCATGTCCTCCACTCCCAGCTTTTCAGATGTAAGATTGCATTCAATGGCTAGTGGGGAAAGCTTCCAGAAAGGGGAACAGCCTCCCCATTGTTGTGATGGAAAGGTTCAGGTGCTGCCATCAGAACTGTATTGCAAATGGAACCTATTCCCATTTCCATTTTACAGTAACCCTTCGTATATAGAAACACCAGTAGCCATTGTGAAATTGCTCCAGGTTGTACTTTACTTGTTCAGTCCTGAGAGATGCTGAGCATCTTCTGTATGGTACTGAGTACTTCCAGCTTGCTTTCCCTTCAGTGGGAATCAAGAGTGCTGACCATTTTGCAGGATGACATTCTTTGAGGTGCTTTATTCACATTTTAGGCCTGATCTCACAACATGATAGGACCCTTGCCTCCCACGCACTGTTCACTGAGTGCCTCTAAGAATTAGCCCTTAAAGTGCAGTGTTCCTTACCTGCTCCAATGGACGTGAATGCGATTGTTGCCACTGACTTCCGTGCATGTGGGATCAGGACGTAAAACTCATGTTTATCCAGTGCATAGCAGTGTAGCATTAACCACTATTGTGTGTGTTCTACGTTTAGTTGAGCCTTCTGTCTTCACGTGCAGGACAACATCAGCAGGTACCAAAGAGGATGTGGCATTTAACAACCAGCTTCCTAACATCAAAAGTGTTTCTCTCCTAGCTCATCCATACCTCTTTCCTCCCATACCCCTCTTTATTGGTGAACAGGGAAAATCCTTTTCCTTCCTCTATGGCTATGTATTCCCTGGAACAGTTGCCTGTGGACCTCACTTTCTAATATCATCTCCTCACCCTTCATTATTCCAGAGCATGCTTTTTGTAGAGATACCAGAGTATCGTAACAAGCACATCCGTACGCCTGTGAAGGTGAATTTCTATGTCATCAATGGGAAAAGAAAAAGAAGCCAGCCACAACATTTTACATTTCACCCAGGTAATTCTCAGGAGAGGACCAACTGGAAAGAATTTCTTCCAAGAAGATTTTTGCATTTTGTTACTTCACGTTTCATTGACTAAAGATCTGACTTTTACTAATATAATGAATAGTTAATCCTCAATAAGCAGATACTATGTGGTTTAAAGAGTGCGTGTGATTTGGAATAGGAATTTCCTATATATGTAAGGGGACTTGCCATCTGATCTATAGACAGTGGATTCAGTAGGAGTTGCCAGTTGCTTTCTGTGACGGCAGCAGCAGAATCTTAGTGCCCTGCGAAAACGATGACAGTAGTTTTCCTCATCTACACCGTCTATTAACATCAGAGCTGGGAAAGTAACTAGTAACTGCAGTATCGAGGGAAAGAGAAGACTGAGAGATATTCTTCAGCGTATGGCCAGTTCAGATATGGTAGAAAAGTCTGAAAGTTTCTCTGAAGTTCTTTCTTCTGATGAGCAATTCTTATAATAAATACAGCAGAGTCATGTATGTGCTTCCCAGCGTTCCTTAGATTTGGCTGGGACTGAATGCTGTGAGAAAATCAGTATTTCATTTTGGAAAACAGGAAGCACAAAATGTTACCATCCAAACTGTTTCAAGCATTTCTTCTACTAGTTACTAGTTTCTGAGTGTGGGTGAAGTTCCAGACAGTTCTTATTTGATACAACTCATTTCATTCTTTTTTAACCTAAGTTGTATCAATACTCTATGTTATAGGGAGGATATTGTCAGCCTGCAGAGTCCTTGCTGCTGTGTGATTGACTTTATATTTTAAATATGCCATTATCTCAAAAAGATTCTCAACATCTAACTTTTTTTAAAGTAAGATTTCATTACTTATTTTTGTATATAGTGCTGTTCTTAGCAGAACGTCCCTCTGCACTAAGATTCAGCCTCCCGAGAGCTGAGCACCTACTAGCAGATGGGTCTCAAAGAAAGCTCTTTGGTTCAAAAGTAGGATCTTCCTTCAGGGCAGTAATTAGCCACCTGACTAAAGAAACAGGGCTAGAACATCTGGCAAAATTGGTATGTTTTCTTAAATTGCCATTAATCCTTCCTTTCATTAGGGCTGGAAATACTATGAGGAAGATGTGTCATGTAGGTTAATTTTTCCTTTGCTTTTGGTGCTACCTGGAATTGAAAGTTGCAGAACTGAACCAAAAAATCAATCTAAGTGACAAAATTAAAAATAAGCCAAGCTGAATTTCTTAGCCTTGAGAAATGTGTGCCTTAAGTTTTCAGCAAATAGGCTTTATTTTTTCCATCTTAATACTATGCGTTTTGCAGAGAGACTCCCCACTGACTGTAGTTTAGTTTACTCTGTGTGAATATGACCATTCACCCCCACACACTCTATTAATGCTAAAAGTCTCCTGTTAGTTCAAGGAAAACTTTGTTCTCAGCAGCTTGTTAAGAATAATGTCCTTTGCATGCTTTATTTTAGTGCCATCAATCAAAACAGAGCCCATTGATGACTATGATCCAGCCTTAATCTGCAATACAGTACACAGTGGTCTGGGAACTGTAACACAGCCTTACTATTCACAGCACACAATGGTCACCGAATCCCCTTCCTGTCTTGTGGCCACTATGGCTTCCTGCCAGCAGTTGCGTTCAGGCCTGTCTTCTCCTGATTCTCGATACCACCAGCAAAACCCAGCAGCTGTAATATACCAAAGAAGCAAGAGCCTCAGTCCAAGCCAGTTGGGCTACCAGCAATCCAGTTTGATGGCCACACAGGTTTCTATTTCAGATGCACACAGATCAGTGCTGGTGCATGCTGGTTCCCCAGGCCAAACCTCAGCAGTGCTCCATCACTCTCCAGCCAATCAACAGTCTTCTCCTGTGATTCACTATTCTCCAACCAATCAGCAGTTGAGGTGTGGAAGCCATCAAGAATTCCAGCATATCACATGCTGTGAAAATTTTACGTCCAACGTAGCAAGACCCAGCCAGCCTCAGGTCAGTCAAGCACAAAGGATAAGTCCAAGTTCATATCCAACCGTGATTCAGCAACAGACAGCCACAAGCCAGAGAGCAGCAAAAAATGGACAACCAGTTAGCGATCAGAAAGAAGTATTACCTGCTGGAGTCACCATTAAACAGGAACAGAATCTGGACCAGGCATATCTGGATGATGGTAAGCAGCACTCTTTATTTTGCTTTTACTGCACATACATTTCATATGCAGTTCTCTGTACAAAAATAATGTGGCCTCATTTTGACAGGGTGTGGACCCATTGCTCATAAAGTTTTATACGTTCTTAATGTAAGAGCCTTTGATCAGCTGCATTTTTGGTAGATGGCAACACAGTTTGGCAACTTGAAAAACCCGAGTGCCTGCGTGTTCAATAGCAAACCTCTGTGTTTCTTCACGGCAAGGGGTGAGCTGCCATTCAAGACTTTTGCCATTTTGCCTCCATTTGCCAAACGTTAGTTGAAAATGGAGAAACTGAAACACAATGTACTTTTTAAATCTTTTTTATTATTCATATCAGTGCAAATTCCTCTGTGTAAAACTCTTTTGTACAGTCTGTACCAAAAAAAGCCTATTGAACAGTCTATCAAGAAGTATAATGAATGGGGTAGTGCTGCAGGCAAAACTATTGCAGATGTTCTAGATGAACAGTAGTACATTGATTAGTGAAACAATGTCGTTTCTTTGTTGTGAGCCCAGTAGATTTAGTTATTAGGACTGAATAAAAGTTTGAGAAAAGCTTTGTTTGAACACGTCCTGAGTATTCGTAGGTGGACAGAGTTTGTTGGCAAACTGGCTGATTGGTTATTTGGTTAAAGCAGCAGTACCATTTCTTGGCAGGGGAAAATAACACAAAGCTAAAGCTTGGACCTGACTCCCTGTTCTCCATTAATGTCAGTGGTAAAATCCACACTGACTTCGCTGGGAGCAGAATGAGACCCTTGATTAGAAAGCTGAATATAAATAGAGTGAGTTGGATCCTGCCATTGTGTATGTAAAATTTGCATCTAATTTTCATATATCGTTACTGCTTCTGCACCCAGTCTAAGTAACCGTACATGTGAACTGCTAGTTTTGATTATGTGAGCTGCGTGCACAATTTTAATAATTGGCATATAAATTAGGCAAAATGTTGTTTGTGACTTTGCCTACCTCATTATCTGCTTACAGTTTTTGAAATTGTGCCCTACCAGTTTTCCTTTAAATCTTAGCTTCTGAGTGCCCATAGCTCTATCAGGTACAAATTTCATTGCTGCTTTGTGTTAGCAGACTAGGATTTGGGTTATTTTTTTAATTTAGTCTGTGTTTGAGATGTTTGAACTGCTTCATTCAGCCACCATGGTTGCTATAACCCTGTTAGCATCACATTCTAGAAGAATTCTTACAGCCAAGCACTATCTTGTCTGAAGAGGGATGTCCGTGTTATTGGATTAGAGCTTGACTGCAGTTTAACTTTAGAGATTTTCCTGTAGATGAAACAAAATAAATAAAAACCAGGATGCTCCTGAGGGACTAGAGCAAGATCACAATTCTTCGGTAATCTTTCTCAGTAATAAAATGGAACGCTGCATCTTAAAGTTATCTTCATATGAACGTATCAGGGGCTCTTCCACATTTCTAAAAACACAGTACAAAAAGAAATGCCTAACATTGCAACACCAATGCACTGAAAACAGAATGCAAAGTTAACATGGACTAGTTTTGATCCAAGAAAGTCAAGAGAAACATTGAATTCAGTGGGCTTTGGATCAGTGCAGGAATTCCTAAGTATAGCGTGACAATGGTATACCATCACAATGGCATATGCTGTCCCTCAAAACATATGTTAGGAAATAGGGAGCATTAGTGACAGGCTTGAAGTGAGTTAGAAACAAAATTCCAGGCTTCTGTTTGAAAGCCTAAATCATCATGGTATTGAGGATTATAGGACAAATGAGAGATCAGCTGAACTCTCTGCATTAATTATAAAGTATTACGCACAATTTGGGCTATGAGAGTCTGTTCACATGAGTATTCCCACTGTATCTCCACTGTATGTTTTCTTTACTAAGAAGTAGCACTTGGAGTAGCTGCAATCTGCTTTAGGACCTTAGCAAAACACATGATTCCAAAATGTTCAGGATTCATGCTGAAAAACCACTTTGTTTGTGCTTGGGGAAAAGTGACTCAGAATATAACAAAAGCCATATTTTGCTAACTAGAAAGTTTATTTTTGTACTTTAGAGTATTAAAAGAAACCAAACCCACAGGCTTATGGAGGTTTTACCCACAAATCCATTTATCTGATTGATTCTCCTGAGACTATGAAAGATTATGGATCTTGCTGTGATTTTTAGCAGGTAGTTAGACGATCACTCCCAGAGTTGCGGGCTGGATGGCTGTATTGTGCTAAAGCCAACTGGTTTTACATACTAGCTGCTACAACAGCTGATGTTCTGGTGTCTTGTGCTTTCTTTTCCTTTCACCTCCCCCCTCACTAGCTTCCTCCTTCTAGTACTTTATGCTCTTCATCGCTCTCCAGATTTCTGCTGACAAGCCAATTTCCTTCTCCCCCAGTGTCCCCTGTTCTGTAACCGGGTCCTTTCCTTCCCTCTCTGTGTTTAGGTCCTTTGCTCATGTTATTAATTCAGAGGCTTGAGATTTAGGGGACTGAGAGTCTATTTTCAGCTCTCCCATGAACTTCCTGTGTGATTTTGGGTACGTTCAGCCCTACGAGTTCCTTCTCTCTTCCATGGGAGGTGACAACTACTGTTTCACAGGGGCTGTGATGTCCCTTAGTGTCTGAATACCCTTGGAAGAGATCAGAGAACAGTTACTCTTATGATGATTTTCTTTTATTTTCTCAAGCCCACTTGCCGTCTTCCTGCTAAAAGGTTCTCTACATTGTCTCATCATAGCTGTTCTAATCCCCAGTTTGCTGTTTAAAACCAGGTCTTTCTGAGATGAATATATTTGCATCTGCAAGAGCCTACCACTGGCACACAACATTAGAGACCTATTCTACCTCATCCCTCTTTTCCTTCTTTTAAAAGACAATTGCTTCCCCCATCACTACCCCCTCAACACCTTGAAACAGTGGGTAATGCCTACACTGCAGTGAAAAGTGAGAAGGCAGGTTATGCTGACATGCTCAAATTAGCTTTGAATTATCTGTCTTGGGCATAACCAGCTGTAGAGTTGGGGTAGCCTGGAGTTGAGTGCAGCCAAGCTGTGTGAGCACTTGCCAACTTCTCAGACTTCTTTTGAAGTCTGCACTGAGCCTTAGACAGACTCAGCGAGAGCAAAGGTGGTAGAAACTTGGCCTAAATACATTATCTAACCTGTAGCTGCTCTCCCAAGTGGTACTGATATCCCAGTCTGAGAACAGGGAGGTTCTCCTCAAGGATTAGCCATGTCACATATTTTTAAGTCATGAGACAACTATGTCATCATATTTCAAAAAAAAACTCTCACATGGTATATCTGAATGGGTTTTAGTGCATCTAGTGCATGGGGTTGAGGAAAGAGGTAAATAGTTCATTCATCCATAGATAAGTGGAAATGTTTGAGAGCAAAGTCATTTATTTTACAAAGGGCTTTCATTTGGAGCTGACGTTTCACTAGAACTGGAGTCATAATCCATGCATTACAATGAAATTTCCATTCAAAAAGTCTAGGATCTTAATTTCAGCAGGTCTTCCTACACACTGCAATAAGTATTGCCCAGTAAGGCAGTACTTTTTTTTGAGGGGGGGAGTGGGAGTAGAGCTAAATGAAACATATGTGAAGCAAAGAAACCAGGGGGTATCCACAGGTATTAGCAGGACACGGGGTTCCTCTAACTCAGTGGTTCTCAACCTCTTTAGACTCCAGGCGCCCCTCAAAAAATGCCGGCTCTTTGTTTTCACTCATTTTATGACCTCAAAAAAATATTAGAGTGGTTCTTCTGTTGCCAAGAACTCAGAGAGACCAGAACAGGGCAGAATGGTGTTAACATTACAGTTTCTTATTTGAAATCTTGCGAATCACACGTGCACACGGTGCTAACATTGTACAGTACTCTGTGGCACCCTTGAAAGGAAATAAAGGCACCTGGCTTGAGAATCACTGCTCTAACTTAGTCCAGTTGGTGCAGCCTTTGTGGACATGTGGACATGAAATGGGGGCCCTAAATTGAAGCGGTGGGATTTAAAAAACACCACTTCAATTTAGTGCTGATTAAACCCCCGTGTCATGCCCACACCTTACCTGCCTTTCCGGCGGGGAGGGGAGGGCGAGCTGCCGGCAGGCGGAGAAGTCCCTCAGCTGCAAGGAGGCTGGTGCTTTCTTCCATTGCAGAGGCGCCCCCCCGCCAGGCGACACCTGCCTGCAGGCACCAGGCTCGGGTGGTCCCGAGGGCACCGCAGCTGTAGAGGGAAGCGCTAGGCCCCCGCACAGCTCAGGCAGGCAGGCAGATTCTGGGGCGGGGGGAGGAAAGACCAGGCTCACTGTTTTTCTTGGGCAGAGCCTGCTTTCCCAGGCTGCTGCCAGGCTGCCTGCAGGGCTTCCTGCAGAGCCGTGGAGCTGCACGGAGCCCGGTGCTTCGCTCCGCGGCGGTAGGGGCCCAGCAAACTAAAACTCCTCTTGCTCCTCAAGGAGTTTTAGTGTACTGGGCCCCAAATCGTTTAAGCCGCTTCACGCTGCCGAATTTCCTACAGCGGCTGGAATTAACGTGCAATACACCGCTGAGGCGTGCAAACACCGACACCATTTAAGTGGTGCAAGAGCATTTAGCCCGTTTTAAAGTGTCATGCACGCACGACTCCCATTTCATTTACACACGGCCGTTTTCATTAAGCCTTGATTGTCAGAGTAAGTTGAGTCTTATCTCTGCTTTCTCCAGCCCCTTGTGCTGAGAGTGGAGTAGTAGGTGGTATAAAGCCACCACCTATATGAGCTTTACATCAGCGGGGGATTCCCCTGTGCTGGGGAGGAAGCTGAGCTCTACTGTGAGGGCGGCTTTATGTCCTCTTTACGTTGCCGGACAAACACAAAGGACTCATCTGAGCCAAAAATCTTGTCCTCTACCAGGCTATAGGGAAGGCATCGGTCTTTGTTTGTGCTGCATTTCTGTTATCTTCAGGTTGTACTGAAAAAGGTTGCTTTTTCTTAAGTTTTAGTTTGGGTTTTAGTTCTCTCTCCTACGTGTGAAAGTTCAGTAAAACTGTGAAGGAACATTGTTGTCTAGGGAAGAAAAAAAAATGGAATTTTCTCTTTCCATTTCGTTGCACTTTAGAAGGGAGTGAATTTGTATGTTGCAGGGCTGCGGTTTGATTAGAGGAACAATTTGCATCAAAAAAGCCATTTTCTGTTTTTAATTAGAGCTCCTTTTCATAGAAGGTGTGGTCACTTCTGTGCAAGCAGCAGTAAACTAAAGTGTAGAGAATATGCATTCTCCAAACAGTTTTGCTCAAAAACTAAACCAAACTATGCATTCATCAGCCTGGTTCCTCAGTCTGTAACTCTCATTACTCAGCATTTCTTCATTCTTGTGATCTCTACTCCACATTTTCATTATGGTCCATGTATTTAATTATATTATTGCTTATTTATATTGCAGTAGTTCCCAAGCACTCCAAGTATGGACCACAGACTAATCACAGTGGGCATTGTAAAGGTGGTCCCTTCTTCCAAAACACTCGGAAGTCTATTGTAAGGAAGTGGAAATAATACAATATGGGAGAGAGGTGTCCTGTACTCTGCTTTCAGCTCTGCCAGGTTTCAGGCTCCATACCTCAGTTTATTCTGATGCAAAAAAAAAAAAATGCATTCTAATAGTTATCCTGCCTCACTAGGGGTGCTGGAATGGTTTAGCTAATTAATGTTAATAAAGCACACATGTTAAAAAAGGTGCTGCATGCCTGTTAAGTGCCAGGTGGTGTTATTATCATGGATGACGTACACTAGAGTTTTGAGCTCACTTCTAGAAATCAATCTCTATTCAAAAATAAAATCAAAACAAGCCCCAGAGCAGCCTCTTTGGAAAGCTGTTTCCCCAACAGCATTTCTGAGTGCTGTCCTATCGCATAAAAATGTGCCACCAAAAGAAAAATGTAATAAATAAAAAAATAAAATAAAAGCCAGCCATCCAAAATCATCACTGGAGGAAGGAAGAAAATGAACCAAGTGATTAAAAACATAGTTCCACTGGCACCTCTTTGTTCTCCAGTTCAGGAATCTTTAATTGGTGCAGTACAATGCCCACAGGCAAGTTTGTTACAAAGCATTTCCTGTTCAAAAGAACATGCAGACTCCATTAAGGGAGCAAGAGCACACTGAGAACTGACAGTGCAGTAGGGGTATAGATGCGTTCCCTGTGTTTGTGGCCTTCGTGGGCAGGGTCTGAGAACTGGTGTACCAAGAAAAAAAGAAAAATCAGTTATGCGCTACTGGAAGATGACATTATCATTTGGAGACTAAACCAGTGGGCTGTTATCAACACTGAAGAGTTAGTTTCCAGATGGCATCAAACAATTTTCAGTGATAATTTTGAAATGCTGTCAAAGGGTTGAAAAAAAGAATGTGTTCATGCAGTTGGGAATTGAAAGCTTCAAAACCACAATAAAGCCCATTTCCAGACTTGCTGTCCACTTACTCCACACTCATCGCATTCCATAGACAGTCTGAATCACAGAGAGCAGACGGCTCCTATAAAGAAGACCGTAGACATCCATGTGTTGGAAGACTTTTGCCAAACTAGACCATACATTTACTTTTACTCATTCAATCCACATATAACTTCCACTTTCAAATTAAAGGGATACCATCAAGAGCCCATCATATTTGCACTCTGGTGTCACTTTTCATCCAAGTCAGAGAAACACTAACGAAGCAAGCCTATCCCTCCCCCCACCATGTAAAGATACAGGCAAGGGTAATTTCTCCCGTGATGCAGATTGATCAGCTGAGGTACAGAGCTGTCAAGTGTTACATCCATGGCCATACAAGAAGTCATTGGCAAAGGTGAAAGTAGAAAGAGTCCTAATCCCAACCCACAGTGCTGCCCACTACACTAGAGGTCAGCAACCTAGAGCCCACAGGAGAGATCAGATTTGGAGCCACTAGATCCCATCTGTGGAGCTAGGGGGCTTCCATGGTGCTCTGGCAGTGAACACCATGGAGGGGCTTCACTCAGGGCAGTGAAGAAAAGTGGGAGCACCAAAGGCAGGTGCCAGGTCTGAATTGTCAACCCACCTCGGACTTGAGCTATCTCAGTATAAGCACTTCTATACAAATATAACTGTGTCTACACTATCAAGGTGTTACTAGTTTAAACTGATTAAACTGACAAAGCTGTTCAGTATTGACAAGACCTGAATGATGCACAGGATTGGCAAAGATTACCTGAACTTTCCACACAATTCTGCCCTATAGATTTAATCCTCTGCCTCTTAAAAAAATGATCCTAATGGCCACTAACTTACTACAAGGTTTGCAGTCCCCTAGATACCATTTTATGGAAAAAATGTCATCTTCCTTATGAACTCATGTACATGCTGCTTGTATGTATGTAATTGTTCCTCCAATTTATTCAGCGCTCTCTGCATTGAAATCCATGCTTTGTATTTTTAATGTGGCTATCACCCATTCAACAGTTGCTAGCCTGTGTTTTCCTGATAGCTCAGCACTGTTGCTAATTTGTGATGTTATTGGCAGTGCTGTGATATTTGAGATATTTTTAAAGCCCCAACACCTGCAATCAGGTGAATACAGGAGATACCAGTTTCCATTTACAAAAAATGAAATTTCAGGTGTGATCTGCTTTTTAAGGGACAACATTTTAACATGCAAATCCCAGCATTTCAAAAACCAGGAGGGAAGTAAAAAAAGAACCCAGTTTTTATTTTTCTTAAAACTGAGTGAATTTAAATTGCCAGTCTGGGATCTGACTCATGAATTTTGTATGCTTGGATTGGCAATGCTGTTCTTCACTATTTCATTCATTATGAATTGTTAATACTGAAAATGTGCAAAAAGGGGAAAGGGTAAGTTTTTTATTTCTCCCCTTAAATTGCTATGGAGAATACGTCTGAGGATTCCCCTCCTATCACAAAACCCAGTGAAAAGGCAACGTGAGTCATTTCCTAAACAGAGCATTGAAATCTTGAGAACAGCTGTAGAGAGCTCTGCTGCTTTCAGAAATTTAGACAGCATCTGCAGATTTCTTTAACTATTGTGAAATAAAATGTCTGGCAAGAACAACCAACTTCAAGATAGACAAGATAGACTGTTTATGGCCAAACCAATGGCTAGTTATAAAATTTTCTACTATACAAAACTTTCTTGAGCAAAGATTCTGGACATTATTCACACAAATTAAAATGATTCAGTCTACATCAAGTAGTGCCAGTGACCCACAGATGGTCAATAAGACTTTCTCATTGTTGATCTTTTAATTTTGGGGCCCATGGGTTTTTCTCTTATATTAATGAAACCCTGAACATACCAAATTTAACAATAGTTTGCTTTTACCTTATATTCTTACTTTGTTTCATATAAAAATTAACGTTAAGTTTGCCCCTGACCATTCTGTAAAGGAAGGGGGGGGGGGCGGAAACTGATGATGTGTCATTTGAATTTCCCATCCATTCGTAAATTAATCTTCTTGGCTAGGGACAGACATTACACATAAACTGGTTTAAGTGATCAGAAACTGGTTTAAACCTGTAGCAGAACAGATGTTCAGTGTACATAAACCAGTTTGAAAATGGCTGAAACATGTTTGAGATAAACCTGGTTGAATGTAGTATCAGACTTAACTGATTTGGCTCAAACTGTTTTATGTAATGTCTGTCCCAGACCTCTTGCTGGTTTAAGTTAAATCAGATTCCCCCAGCATCCCAGCATGCTCTCTGGGCTGGGCGGGGCTCTCTGCTCCACAGCACGGCTGTCCCCTCCCCTCTGCTCCCTGGCTGGAGCTCAGCACAGACTTGCAGGCACAGCAGGGTCTGCTGCCCCTCCCCCCACTCGCTACATAAGCAGAGATCCCTTCCTCCTCTCTGCCACAGCAGGGACCGTAGCCAGCATGTGGTATGCCAGCTAATGCCAAAAGGTGTCTATGTGTGTGTGACTTCTGGAGCTAATCAACAGGCCAGCCAGTATGCTGTTTAAGAAACTTGAAGTAATGTGGACAGAGGCTATTGTTTTGCTGATCAGTGATAAAAACTGTTAGCGCCCTGGCTGGCTTGCTTGCCTGTCAGTTTGCTGCCAACAGTATGACGAAGCAGGGAAGGAGATTGAAAAGCTCCATATCATCAACAGATGCATGCACCGCACACCCCACCCCTTGCCTCAGAGTGCTAGCCTGCGGCGGAGGGCTGGCAACACTCCTGCCCCTTGAGCAGCCAGCAGGTAAAAGCCTGGGACTGTGCAGGCAGACATCCCTAATGAGAGAGTCCTGCAGGCCTGGCCCTGCTCCCCTCAGCTCAGCTTCCTTTAGGAGGGAAGGGAGGGTTGCTCTAGCACTCCCCGGCTTCTAGCCTGAGCTACTGAAAGCATGTGCCTGAATGTCCTCAGTCTACAGAGAATGTCAGTCCAGTTTTTAACCAGTTCAGCCTAGACAGATTGAATCAATTCAGGCTCAGGATTTTTTAATGTCTTTCTCTAGCCCTTAAGAGAATAGTGAGAACCATTTTTCTGCCCATAGAAGCTGGTATGGACTAACACTCCCAGAACATTTTATAGAGATGCTTACTCACCAGTTCCAAGACACTTTTATGCTCTAATTTGGATACTGCTTGTTCCTAGAGGGGCTTTAAAACAAGACTGAACAAGCATACAAAAAGAAATGCCACAGGGAACAAGTTTGCATTGGCTGGGTGAAGGCACTGGATGACTTAATAGGTCTTTTCCAGCCCTGACTTCTGTGATTTACATTACAAGCAGCAGATCTCAAGCCATCACTGATGGGTGACAGAAGAGAATTACTGAGCATAAATGAAGTGCCTTCCCTGCACATTTGCTTCTCAGGAATCAGTAGTAGGCACTTGACTTTCATGCTCACTCTCTCTCATTTTAATGTATTAATTATGGGCTAACAAAAAACAGAGAGGAGGATGTAGAAGATAACCTAAAATTCATGAATAGTGGGGCCAAATGTGAATGAAACACTCCAGATCCCCTATGTCAGTTTTACAAGTGCTGAAATCTAGGCAGGCATCCCACTGAGAATGGCACTAATATATCCTATCTCTAGAAGGGGTCTGAACAAGAACCCTAGACCCAAGGACTTCCAGCTTTGAGGATATTCTAAACTAAACCAAATTCTTCAGCATGGGCTCACCTCTAGTGCATCTTCTTGTCTCTGTGTCACATTAAACTATTGCCCCCTCTGGAATGAAACTTCCAGTGATCAGATAACAATGACTTTGAAGGCCCAGGAGCTGGGCTAGGGTTTAACCAATGTGGGTGAGTTACATTAGCTGGAAAAGGACCAGATTTCCAGCTGGTGCAGATCACCGTAGATCCATTCAAGTCTATGTCATAAAGACATCATTATCTACACTGATTCATAGTCTCCTTCTCCCAGTAAAAGTCCCCTGCTCCATCCAGCCACATCTTCTTAAGCCGGCCTTGAAAGCATGGGCCAAATTCTGCCTTCAGCTACTTGCAAAAAAACTCCATAGGGTGAAGCCCAGCCCTAAAGAAGCACAAGACTTCTGTAACTGACTTCCATCAGGATTTCAACTGTGGACTGCAAAGTGAGTTATAAATTGTAGTTCAGGGCAGGATTTTCCCCTAGAAATAACGTGTTGGGATAGCGGCTTCAAAAAACATGCTAAGGGGCCACCCTGTCCCAGCTGGCACGTATTATTTGCAAGAGTGCAGGCCTGTCTGTGCATATTGGTGCAAAAAACCAATAGTTTGCATAGGCAATAGCATTTTTCATGTTAAAACTATAGAAGCAAATGAGGAAGTGTTGTGCATTTAAAGTTGTGTATATAATGGACCTGGGAAGCTGGGTGAAATCCCAGTGGAAAACTCAAGTGGCGTAAATGTTAACTCTACACCTATGACAACCTAAATCCATTTACAACACTTCATTTTTGACTACTTATGCATTAGCATAATCTTTACTAGAGGGTGAGAAAAATTAGGAGGCATGTGAGATTGTAATTATTCTCTATGATAATCTCTGGGGAGTTTAGTCAAAGATTCCCCAAATGTGGCGTGATTTGGTTTGGCTGCTTTTTTTTTTTTTTTTTAATGATAAAATGACTTCATCATCCATGAATGAATCAAGTCAAATGTAGGACAAACAGTGAGACATGTGAATGACTCTTACGACATTTGCAATGTCTTGATTGGTGCTGGTTTATTTAGGTGGTTTCTAAGCTTCTTTGGGAAGAGAGAGAATGACTAACTGAAGGGGGAGACACTGTAGAAATATGGGAGCCAGTGGCAGAAAAGCTGCGGTATTCAAACCTCCCTGGGTTAAAAATCTGGCCATTATGAGCAATATAAGGTTAGTTATTTTGCAAGAAAACCCCACTTTAGCAGACTCACAAGCCACAGTGTTACAGGCAGTTGGATACCACCCCAGATGCCTCAGACTAATGATAGATTTGTGCCTCTGATGACATTTGGATACTTCTCCTTTGGCGCTGGTTGGAAGAGAAGTCCTACAGGAAGACAGGAAGAAGAGAGTCTGTGTTCATTAAATCTCACACCAAGCTAAACCTTTCAAATCTAGATGGCCTAAATTACACCCAAAATGTTGACATACATACTTACTCAGCCCACTACTGCATTTATACTAGGGGTGCTCAACACCCTAGCCCATGGGCCAGATCCAGCCCTCAGCGCTGCGTCATCTGGCCCACAGGGCTCTGTAAGGGTCCTGATTTGTCAGGCGATGGGGGAGCAGTGGCAGCATTAATTGCCAATCCTCTGCTGCCAAATTCCTCAGCCTGAGAGCCCTGCAGACCAAAAACATGGCCCTGTGCACCAGATCAGGCCAGCACATGGCCGGAACCAGGCATTCGGGGAACAGAACTGCATCCACAGAACAACCACCCTTACCAATAATGCACCACTCATCTGGCCTGTGAGGCCAGAAGTTTGGGTACTACTGGTTTATACCTTTGTAATTCTACAAATGGCTTGTAGCACGGGTAATTTAGCAGTGCAGGCCCATACTTGGAATTTATAATGGCATGAACTGATGCCTGCATTTTGCAAGCATAATTAAGAGAGACCCATGTTTGGAAAATTTGGCCCCAGCATTTATGTAAGTAGATAATCCTTAGACTTGAACTCACATCCTTGTGACACTAGGAACATTCTCCAGGCAGTTCTTTGGTAAAGGAACAATTATAAAAATATTATTATGTAAGCTACAGCGTGCAAAAGGTTAGGTCTTGTCTTGAAACAATATCGAGACATTGGCACTATCCTTTTTAAGCATAAGGGAGAACAGTAAGTGAGGAATGAGCAAACGTGTGTGTATGTGGCCTGAACTTTCACACACACACAAGCTAAATGGGAAAGAAAGTATTAGGTGCTATTTTTCTCATGAATTTATTTTTTTCGTTCATTTTCTCTCCTCTTTCCTTGTCATGTATCTGCAGTTTCTGAGCATGGTGATGCCATGTTCTCATTAGATAGCCTTTCCCATGACCAGCTAAGCATATCAGAGGATCCTTTAACAACTGCCTTTAGGGGATGTCCATCTTAACATTTGATGTATTAATGCAGACGAATATGATATTTGCAAAGCAGGAATAGGGCAGATCCTGCCATAAGTTGGGGGGGGCTACATAATAACCTCCAGCCCTACTTTTCTATGATCCTATGAATATAGCCCCATAATGAAGAATGGTCCTTTAACAAGTTTTAAAGAAAGATTTCTTACAGCATTTGGGTAGGGGATTTTTAGGGGGCAGGCAATGGAAGATGTTGGGGCTTGGCTGGATCCAGTTCTCTAAGCTTCCCCTGCCCTGTTTGTCATTAAAGAAAACATCATCGCTATTTAAAAACCACGGGTGAGCATGACTCTGGGCTGAAAGGCCCAAGGAGGGCTCCCCTGTGTGTTATATTCCATTACGGCTCCTATTCTTGATGCATTCAGAGAAAGTGCCCTGGCCATGCGAATAATCAGGCCTTTAATCACAGCTAGACCATAATATTTACTAGTATTTCAACAATACTGTGGTGAATAGAACGAGACACTCGTTTCCTCTTATGCATGCAACGAGAGATACACGCAGTAGATGCCTGGTTTATTACAGGAAGCTCATGTTGCCGCACACAGACACTCTGCACACAGGCTAGCTCAGTTTAATGGGGAGGATCTGAAGCC
>NW_005841895.1:1695708-1710518 GCF_000455745.1 Alligator sinensis | reverse complement strand
AGGAATGGTTACCCAAAACAAACCTCTCCTCTCAGTGCCTGCCCTGTGCACCGTATGCAGACCGAAACATTTCAAGAGGTTTTTCTTAAAGATGAAGGCTGCTTTCTGCTGAAAGGCCAATGCAGCAGTTATCCGGGGAGTCCCTGTCTGTGGCACCCAGACAAAAATGTTTTGGCAGGCCAGCGAGTGAGGAACTTAATTTGCTTGTCTTCAGAAAACAGTACGCGCCGTAGTGCCTGGATAGATCGAATTTGTTATGATAGCAAAACAAGTTCTATGGAAACCATTGTGAAGCCCTGGAGTGCGACTGCCCAGGAGAGTTGGGGAAAGCCGGTTTTGTTTGTTGTGTTTGGCATCGCTTTGCTCTGGATGAAGATGCTCTAATTTTGTGGGGGGGGACCCAAGAGAGCATTCCTTTTTTTCCATAAAAGCAAGCCTGCCAAGCTGGCATGACTGTCCTCTTCTTTCCAGCTGCTCCTTTCCAAACACACTGTGCCTCCTAAAGATAGTCTTTACAGTGGCCGAGGCTGGTGGAAAACATGAAGCTTGCACGGATTAGCACAGGAATTCATCTGGGCTGACAAACTGGGTTTCCCTCTATAAACAGCAGTAGTGTTTTCATCCTCTGGACTGCAACAGCAAACTTCACATCCCCTTTCTCCTCCTCCCCCCCTGATAGGCTTGCCTTGAGATCAGCTATGGTAAAAGACACACTACAAGGTCCTCCTTTTGGGAGATAGAAACCAGCATGAAATCAATGAGGCATTTTTAACTGTCCCTGTTCTCAGAGGGGTTTGCCACCCCCCGCCCCCCTCAGTCCATTAAATAAAATTTGGTGGCGGGTTAGTTTATTTTTATTTCCAGGTAAAAGAGAAATTTAAATAATCCTTTCATCACTGAGTTAGGGATCTTCTGAGCAGCCTGCACCCTAGATTTCTGTAATGACTTAATTTGTCTTCAATCAGGATGTGCTATGTAGCAGGAAGCAATCATTACAAGTCCTGTGAAAAAATTTTGGGGGGAAGCATTTTTACCTTGTTTCTTCCTATGGGTGGCAGAGGTGAGGTACAGGATGCTTGGCCGTTCTTTCCTCTGCCACTCACGCCCAAAACATGTTCATGGATTGCAGTAACCCATTCTCAAACAGTGCCATTTAAGTCCCTACTGATAGCAGGGGCTGAAAGCAAGTCCTTAAAAATGAAAACAGCCCTGTGTATTGCTTTTATAGAATAGGGGTTGGCTTCTGTAACCCTTTGCAGACCTGGCCCTGAACAGACAGTAGGATGTTAGCTAACTAGATGGGGTTTTGGTTGTAGCCGTGTTGGTCTAAGGACATAGGCAGGCAAGGTTCTTTGAGTAGATGTGATAACTTTTATTAGACCCACTGAGAGTCTCCCTTTGTCTGAAGAAGGGTACTTGTGCCCAAAAGCTTACAAGGAATTGTGTCCCAACTACTCTGTTGGTCTAATAAAAGATAGCACATCTAACCAAAGACCTTGCCTGGCTAAGTAGATGTACATCTTAACAATTTTATCCAACCTTCCTTATATGTTTCCTTTTTCCCTGCATCACAAAGCCTAGATGAGTCCACTATAAAACCCCCTTTTCCCTGTGAACATCTCCTTTACTTTCTACAACTCTGCCTCCCATCTGCCATAGTTGATATTTTGATGAAATTTTCCTGGCTTTTGAGGAATATAATCCTTAAGGCTTGCTTCACTACTGTACACATGGCACGCATACATGTACCAATAATGCAATCAAACCACCTGCCGTCACTGTTTGCATTAATATTTCAATTCAGGAAAAGGTTACTTGTGAATGCAATCATGGTCATTAGCTGTTCAAGAAAGAGACAAAATGCACTGCCAAAATTTGGCCTTGTGAGTTCAGCCATTAGGTGGGGGAATCATATGAGGAATGAAATCTTTAGTTTCTTGTCCTTTAATTTGCTTAGCTACCCAGAGGCAAGGATTTCTTAGGGTGCTGATATATTTCATTGGACCAATTATGTAGTTGGGATAAGATTAGAAAAAATGTCATGCATTCAAAAGCTTGTCTAGCCTTACCACAGCTACATAGTTGGTCCACTAAAAGATATCACCCTAAGAAATCCTTTCCTCTCACATAATTTCTGGACCATCATGGCTACAACCTCACTCTTACACTACCCTAACTACCCAAAATATATTTTCCATGGCCTGGGCCCTGGATGTCATTTGTGTCTGCAAGCACTGGTCTCTGTGCTATGCCACAGTGCCTTTCCCTTTCACAAGCATTCTGGTAGTGTCTGCAATGTCCATGCATGCAATGAAGCATTGGCCTTGCCAATAAAAGAAGCTAACATTTGGGGTTGCAATGTACCCTTCACCAAATCATTCAGTTTGTGTATCCCAGCTAAGTTTTATGATCAGGGGAGTGAGTGATGATCAGGGGAGTGAGCGAACACATCCTAGCTTGAGTCTCCCTTACCTAATTCTTTATCTTTTCTGAAAATTATACTTGAAAGCAGAGTGTCATCTCCCCAGCTGTTGATGGTCACCTATATCACTTAGAAATGGATGTCTGTCCATCCTCTAGGCTCCAGTGTTTGGTTTTGTTCACAGCCGAGAGTACGTTTTATTATCTGGTGCTGTTTATAAAGTCCAAAGCAAAGAGATTTATATCACTTTTCTTGGGAGATAATCCTTTGGCATAATGGATCCCTGGTATCATGGAGTTCTTTCCTGGTAGCCTCTACTTCTGACTTTGCACAGTTAACAAAGCTGGCCATAGTATTTGATTAAGAAATTATATTTAAAAATGAAAGACAGAGTAGCCTTTCCCCTAACTGCCTACTCAGGAAAGGCAAGGATGCTTTTATTCAGTATAATTTCTGTTTATCTGGTGACATACACGTTGTCTGAGTTTGTTTGCTATGAAAATCAAGCCCCTTTTCTATTTAAATTCTGTGGAGGGAGTCTGTGAGACAAAGGAGCTAGCCAGGATACAGGTTTTCACATGCTATTGCTTTAAGTGGGACCATTGCCTTGCCTAGGAATTTGCAGCTGGAGCATCAGTCATGCTGAACCCTTGAAGGAAAACAAAGCCCAGCAGATTTCCAAAATATCAACAGCTGGATGCAGATGACATTTTAAGACATAAAAAAAAAAAAATCATGATTTTCTCAAGTTACTCCCTGGCCCCTTTCTGATGCACCCCCGCACAGTGACAAACCAGATTGCAGTGCTAAGGACAGCGGATGGCACTACAAAAACAGCCTGGAGTGCATCACAATCTACCACTTACAGGTGGAGCAACACATCCAGCAAGAAAAGCTCATACTGGCACTTTGGATAGGAAAATAGTCTTCTTATTTAAAAGGAAATGGATAGAAACTGATAGCTCCAAAACCTGGTGTTGATGCCATGTGGAGCCTTCCATGTGTAGGTCATCAGTTCAGAACTGACTGCCCCTTCAGATGATCGTACACTTAGGGGGGAAAAACGTGATTGACATCATAGATTCCCAGGAAGCTGTTACCATATTTATGCATATCTAAGACCACTCTGAATTTAAGATGATCCCCCCAATAATTAGATTCTATACATGGGAAATGTATATATTTGTTATAATTTTCCATGTATAGAATCTAATTACTGAAGGGTCATCTTAAATTTGTCCCCATCTCTGTGCTTCCTCCCCCCTAGCCTCACACCAGTGCAATGGGGAAAGCAGTGGCAGGGGGCAGACAGCGGGGAGGTGGCTGGTGGGGCAGGCAACACCTCAGTACACTTGTGAATACGTGGTAGTTAGGAGGCCCTACCTCTACCAGTGGAAATAAAGCCTCTGGTAGCCTCTGGCTTTCTTACTGACAGGCCCAGGAGAGAGCCTGAATGTGGCCACAAGTTGAACTGTTGTCTCACTCTCGCAGCCAGGTAAATTGAAATTCCCGCCAGGTTACTGGTGAGGCAGAAGAGCTGCGCAGTGTGAGAAAAGCTTCCATTGTTTCTATCTCCTTTTTACATACTTAAACTCCATTTCAGCAATGCATTTAAGCACCTGCTTAAGTTATTCCTTATTCAAGCATGAGCTTAAGGGCCTGCTTATCCTGCAGTCAGTGGAAGTTAAATATGAGATGCATATAGGTGCTGAATGAGGAGAAAGTGTTTCAGGGGCTGGCAGTTTGGCATCTTCCCAGCAGCAAATGCCCTTCATTTTTATGTTTTTTAAATTTACCTTGCTGTCCTTCTTGAACACTCTGTCAAATACTGGGCATCTACCCTCTTTCTTGCTGCTGGACTTAACTAGTGCATGACAAGGCAGGTGATTCCAGCCCAGAGACTAGTTATCCCTGGGTACAAGTAGGTGCCAGGAACGCATGCAGCACTCTACCATTTCAGCCTGCTGACAGATACCTTGAGTGTGTGGTACAGTCCACAGCCGCGCTACTGTAATCTCATGAACATTCAGGGTGGGGTAGTGAGAATTTACAGCTGTCCCATTTTTAATGTGGATTTCCTCCCCATTGTAGCTGGCTCAGGGTGCTTTCCTTCTGCAGTTACCCCTGGGCAAAGCATGCTGACCGTTGTAGCTCAGTCCTAAACATCACAGCCGGTTCAAAACTTCTATTGTGAGCAACAGCTTACCACAGTGACAACTGTGCCATCGCGTCCCAGTGCTGATCCTTCATTGCAATGATGTCATACTGAGAACAGAAAGCAACGTTGCCTCAAAACCAATTAGTCAGGTCTGTGCACCTGTACTTGAAAGTACCACTCAACCCTTCACACTCCTACCTGTTGTCTAATAGCTCAGAAATTTCTGGAGTAGCATTTCCACGGGGTTTTTTTTATATGTTTCTTTGAAGCACAACAATGGATATAGTATTGGCCAAGTTATAAAAAATCATTCAGAACTTGAACCAGACAAGTGGTGAACACTCTCATCTCTCCCTAACCCACATTGTAAAAGGTATTTACGTGCCTATTGCCACTGATTTCACTAGGTCCACTAACTAACCTTAAAAAAGGCCCTCAATGCCTTGCAGAAGGCACTCAACTGTTTGCAGCATCATGCAAGTTACTACAACTACCTGTGCAAACAGAAATATTGCAAATAATCATATTTGTTGATGTAGTCCCTTGATTATGTGATAGTGTTGCATATTATATGGGCCAATCAGCTAATGCCTAATATTTTTTGGCAAAAAGCTGTCCTTATCTGTGCATTGGACGTATGTTTATAAAAGTCATGAGTACACGCAATCCCAAAGGGTCAGTCTTGTGGATTATACAAAAAGGCATGAACTTCTGTGACTTCAGAGTATCAGTTTATAAGACCAGAAAGAAGATTTCTTTATCAATGCAAAACCATTATTTATGGTGACTTATTCATTATATCAGTGGAAAAGTGTAAAGAGATTCAACATTATTAATATTTTGATGAAGTGAGTGTGTTTGTCCCTCTGGAATTGATCAAAGAGAAATTCAGGCTTGTGGGTCTGGAAAGGAGTCTGGCTGTCCTTCGGGGGCATGGTGCAAGGGTCTTTCCTGCCCAGACTGGGCGGGAGCTGGACTGGACCTGATGATCTCACGAGGTCCCTTCCAGCCCTAAACGTCTGTGAATCTGTGTAAAGGTGACCTTGGCATAGTCCCAGGTTTTGCTATGAACATGTTCTGACAGCTCTGTCTTCAGCTAGTTCCCCAAATTTAAGAGTCAAACAGTATTCCCTAGCTGAACCACACTCTGGCTAAGCAGTCTGCCAGTTGGCTTCGCATGCATTCTGTTGTCCAGTGAGATCATACTAGACATAAGCAAGTCTTAGCTTTACTTCAGAGAAGAGAGGGTGTTTTATCACTGCATGGTTCCAGCCCTGCAGTTGTTTAGCTGGCACTCACTCAGAAGGCATAGCAATGGACAAGCAACAACAAAAAACACCAAGGATACATCCACATGGCACAAGGCAGTGTCGACGAGCCATGCTCTAATAGATTCAATATGAGTTACAAAATGAAAGCGCGTGAGCTGCCATGTATGTTAGTGGACAGAGCTGTATGCTGTCATACAGCAGGCCAGGACTTGGGAACAATTAAAGATGTCCTGCCAGTTACTTGCAGCTTCATAACTTGTGCTCTTGAGGTTCTGTAACGACAACAGCTTTACTAGACCTGTCTCGCAGGTCACACACAGCACAGAGACTTTTTAGCTGAAAATCTGGACGGCCTCATTAAAATCTGGGATGGATTCTCTGGAATAGTCTTCTTTTTAGTGGTTCCAAAAATCTTGGCATGCAACATTGAGGAGATGTCTCCAGAGCATCAGAGCCCAGTTTTTACATAGTTGGGGGCCAATTGTTTTAAGTTACTGCTACTATTATTAGGTTGGGAATTGCCCAACCTCATAACTTTTAGGCCGGCCTGCCCGCTTGTTAGCAGAAAATGAAATGATCTAACATTGACTGCACACTAAAAAGCTTGGTGCGGTTTCTGGTAATTGGCATCCTTCCCCTCCCGCTCAGAACAAAAGTGTTATCACTGTCATAGATTCATACTGAAAGTTTTGGCTCTTTGGGCAATAGATTTGAGTTTTTCTTATAATCTCAGACTAATTGCTGATAAGACGTTTCTGCCCTTATTTAGACAAGATGCAAATACAGTTATGGAGTTGGTTTCCTGTAGTCTTTGTTTTTTCCTTCATAGTAGCAATGTTACTTTATGGGTTTACATTTAGTACATCCTTTGGACATCCTCCTTTCATCCCTGCATTTGGCATACATTATCATTTGTATCCCTGAGGCTTCTAGATACAGTGATCATGGACCAGGACCCCATTGTGTTTGGCGCTGCATAGACATAGAAGAAAAAAAAAGGCAGACAGTCCCTGACCCGAAGACCTTATAACCCAAAGCAAAAGGCAAGCCAAACGATGGAGACATTGTACATGGTAACATCATGACAATGTTCCAGTATGGAACATATGGAACTGCTTCCTAATGTTAATGGCACTCAAACACTGCAGCTTCTGGAGGTGTTGGGATTTGAACAGGAGCATTTACATATATGTAAGGGTTGAGATTCCCAAAGGATCCCAAGGGTCTTACGTTTCCAATGCCCACAAATTGTCAGTAGGAACTGGACACTCAGTCCCACAGACTCCTTTGAAAACTCCAGCCTTGCTGTGCACCTGCACACGCAGAACATATATGTGCCTTATTTGCACATGCTGCTACTGAGGCTGTGTGTGAAAACCGAGAGCTTGCTAGCAGAAGGCTCTCTGCATATCTTTTCTGGATACAAACTGGCAGAAATGTTTATATGTGACTGCACATCTTGTCTGTCACCATGGGACAGCTCCTTGCACTGTACTACCCTAAAGCCAGCATAACACTATTTCAAATGTGCCAGAGAATTTTAATTTGCCAGAGGGCCAATGAGAAACTCCACAGGCCTCCATGGGCTTATTTATGACATACAGGATGAATAGGCTGCAAGTAGTCCTCTGATGCCTGCATCAAAAAAGGGACTCTCTCAGTCATTTCTGCCTCTCATTTTAAAACACCTTATATGCATGACTCATATTGTTTCCTAACAAATAGGTTAAGTCTAGGACTGCAGTAAAACTGCAGAATGACAGGAGAAAAATCGTGGTTGCATCTATCTGCTTTTCCTGCCTATTGCTGCTATTTTAGAGGCATTGTGGTAACTACTGTGACTTGTCTTAGCATTTAATACAGGAGGTGTGAATTATCATAGGAACAAGTCATAGCTAAACTTCTTGTTTTTAATATATTGCATCTAAAACATCTTTGTTCATACTGAACCAGACAGCTTATCTCAGCAAATATTTAGCAAGTTTGAAGGGCTCTAAACATCCACTCAGACGAGCATGAATGTGAGACAGTACAGCATTACTCCAGTGATAGGTTGCATAAGTTTAAAAATAGGAGTAACATCTGTTATAGAAGTGACAAAGTGGAGACTCCTGCCTTGTACTTACATCCCTTCTTCAGCCTCAGTCTGGTTGATGAAACATTTCCATATTGGTTGAGCCAACCAATCTGGCTTAAGGAATATTCAGTATACAAGCTTTGACTTCACTTGGTCTCATCACGTTAACTAAAACTAAACACCAACTTAATCTCTTCTTAATAATTTACTAACTCTCAACCGGAGAGAGCCAGCTGCATGACTCAAACACATGTCCTCCCCTTACAATTTCAGCCAAAACTATCTGGCATCAAACTACTGCAGAAAGAAAGACACATCTAAATATATGCAAGCAGAAATAAAGTAAGTTAAAAAAAGACTTTGTTATGGAAAACTAGTACAGATCAAATCCACAATGTGCTGGAAGTCTACACCATGCCTTATTCCAACTAGTTGTCCATTTTCAAGGTATGCTTCTGGAGGTAACAGTTTAAACTTTCAATTCAATTTCCAGTGCCCTCATTCATACTTGTGTTAAGACTAATCACACAAGCACCTAACCAATAGATAAACAGGATATCTAAGCTCTTCATTCTTTGCATGAGGTCTAATTTATGAGGTCAATATAATCAATAACCTTTGCCCCTTATTTTATGAGGTCTGACAGTTTTGCCCTTACTCACTGAGTAGTTCCTTTACTCCACTGGCACATGAAATGGAAAACTGGTGATAATACTAGGTACCATAATAAGTTTCTTTGATCTAGTCAAGCTTAAGTACATGAAAAGTTGTGGACCACTCAGAAGAAGGGTGCTAGGAAAGACATTCAGAGTAACGTTCCTGGCGGGGTCAGCTTCCCCATCACGTACTGGCCGGAAGGCAGTTTCACTCCCCAAACCATAGTCTTCTGGATATCAGCGAGGTAGAGCCTCCAGATGAGTTCCAGAGGCCTCCAGCATTGATCTGTTAATGCCTAACAGTGTGCAGGAAAGAAGGGAAAGTACATGAAACCTTTGCCTGGCACACTTTCCTGATTACCAAGTGACGTAAATTCTTCCTCCAGTTCAACGTGTGGGCAGAGTCTGTGCCTATCTTAGAATCTCCTGATGAAAAACCAGTGATAAAATACTGCAATCCATCAAGCAAACAGGAAATCACACTTCTGAAACAAAAATGGCTGTGCCGTTACAAATCAACCTTCTCTTGCCATTCCATACAAAATGACCTAAGATGAGAAAGACAAGCGTGTGTGTGTTTTCTATAAATACTGCAGCACCTGCAGTATGGTTTGTGGAGAAGTATTCTAGCATCCTCAAAGCATTGATCTCGGTGGACTCAACTTACAAAGGGAAAAACTTTTAAACAACTAAAACCATCATAAATAACCCTTTACGATCTTTAGAACTGTTACATCTGGCTCATCTTCACATGACACTGATGCATTTCCCCCATCGGAGCCTTCACGGTTATATATAAGACTCCCTCCCCCCCACCTTTGCTGTTTGTACTCTGGAGATCAGTTCTCTTATTGTGGGACCTCAGTAAACTGACTTCGGGAACTAAGCAATCAGTTAACACCCAGTACTCTTCTTAACTGATTAACTGTGTGAACCTCCTCCGGCCACAAAGATGTAATGACTTTTTAACTAATCCCTTACAGATTTAGGTGTGACTCATTACTGATTTACAAGGCTATAACTATTAGTGGAATAGTGGAACAGGCTGAAGCGAAGCATGGCAATGGGGAAAGGGAATCGAAGAACTCTACGAACAGTGGTAGGAATGGAGTTGGGGGCAGACGGGGCTGGGGAGAAGGAGCAACACGGGTTTCAAATTGGCTACACTGTGCAAAAGTTCTCCGTTTTCCTTTCTTCGTAAGCGTTCCATTTTCTTTGGGCCTTTAAGAAGAAAATGCCTGCAGGAAACATGCATTTCTGCCCGGATGGTTTGCTGTTTATGGCAATATTATGTGCTTCTGAGTAACACATTTTGTCTGAGGGATTAACTTAAGTAAACAGAGGCATGCAGATTTTCAGGCTAAGTTTTCAAAAGCATTCTCTGATCTGGGTTTCTTTAATTTTTGAGTGCTCAGGTGTACATATGTAGCACTGAAGTACCGAGAGCTCATAATTTAGCTGAAGGTTATGGGAGTTGCTTGACATGTTTTAGGTGGACATATGCAGTGTTGTAATAACCTACATCTAACCTACTTGGATACCAAAGGCCCAGACAGAAGTGACAATTTTCACCCAATCTGGCTCCTGAATGTGCTCTACAACTGTGACCAAACACAAGTGCACAGCTGCAGAGCTCATTAAAAGGGCCTCATCCTGTGAAACTCTGCATCATTACTGCATGAGGGTTCAGATGAAAACAGAGCATATTCATTAATGTCTGTCTGCATGTGCTGAGGGCAAGGCTGGGCTGACAGCTCAGGTGGCACCTCGAGGTGGGGGGCTCCAATTCACGCACCCCACCCTCCAGCACAGGCTGAAAAACCCCAGACCAAACTGCCTCCATTCCCTTCCCCCACGCCCATCCTGAAGACAGAGCCGGGGCTGGGAGGGGGTAGGTATGGTTAGGAAGGAGTGACTGCAGACTCACAGCTGCTCCAACTCAGTCCCCCAGCCCCTGGGACCCAACAGCAAATGTCTGTTGGGTCCAGAGTAGCACTGTAATTCATAGCACTTCCTGCAAAGCGCTGAGAGTTACAATGGGGAGTTCACTTCCGTTTGCATTTCAAATGCCTATTTGCATCACTGTGCCTCAGTGACCACTTTGGAAAATGAAGCCTTGGTGACATGGGCCAGGTCATAAAACTTAGGAGGAAAGATAAGCTCCTTTATAATTATTTTATTTCAAAAGTAGCCTTAGATAATTAAGGCTACTTTTAAAATAAAAGAATAAGGCCTGGTCTCTTTTTTGGATGCAGACTAATTGTTCTAGGGTCATGCTTGGATTAGCAGGGTAATAACAGTCTGTGGCATAAGCAGATTCCTGATCCATCTTGAATTTTCTCTTGATGCTGGTGTTACATTGTGCATATAAGATATTTTGGTTTAGAAAAGAGCAGAGACATGCTTGATTTCCCCTCTCCCCCCTCCTTTTGTTACACTCACACCCAGCTTCCTGTTCAAGATTCTAGGTGAAGTAGTGTAATACTCAATTATTTCTCTCTCTGTCTCTGTCTCTATCTCTTTTCTTGCTCTGTGAGTTGCATCCTTGAACTACAATAACTAGAGGGTATTCATGGGCTAAGTGGAGTTCTGATATTGATTTTGGGCTTCAGTCAGAAGTGTAAAATCTGACTTAATTTAAATTCTCTTTTCCACTAGATCTAGATGATGGCATTAGATTCTTGGAATGATTTTGATGAATGGATGGGGAATGCATTTAAACTGTCAGACAGTGTATGAAATACCATTTATTTGGCTTAATTAAATGTAATTACCATTTGTTTGCCTTAATTAAATTTAATTAACAGGCTGGCTTGCCATGGGAGATATCATATGACAGTAAGGAAATACACAAGTGTTAGCAAGGTCCTAAGATGAATCCAAGCCCATTCATTCAAGTAAAGTGTAGAATTTTGTGACAGATTCATACATTAGGAGCACATCTACACATGATGCTATGTCACTGTAGTGATGTGCTACAGCAATGTAGCGTCCACAGCTGTCTAGATGTGACCAGAAACTACTTGGCCATAGTGATGCCGCTATGTAGCGTGCCACTATGGCATAATAGCTGCTAAAAATAACCGTGCGCCATGTGTAAAGCACAGTATGGGTGGTTACTGTGTTGTGCTTTAGTACTTCCAAAAGGAAGTACTAAAGCGCAGCACAATAACAACGTTGCCATAGGGCAACGTGTAGACACTCCCTAGGGTTATTAAATGAAGCATAAGCAGGAGTCTGGGGATCTCTTAGCATCTAGAATGCATCTTTCAGGGTTTTAGTTACAAAACTAAAAGAAAAAAACAAATTACAATTTGCTGGGACTTGTCTTCCTGTGTCTGATACTTCTAAGACTGCACCTTAGGGATGGAGTTGCTCTGCTGCTTGCTTATGCAAAGGCTAGTTTTCCGGGAGACAGGGCATAAAGTATGTCATGGATAGCAGATCCAAGTGCATAATACGTGGCTATGCTATGTTAGGGAGCCAAATAAAATATTTCCTTTCTATATATAGTCAGTAGAAGTCCAACAGCAAAGACATTTCTGAATTTTGGTTTTAAAATTATATTAGCCTGCAAGGGACATTTTTTATTCTTTAAATATTGTCATGATTTTTCAAAGCTCCATACGGTGTTTAGAGAGGAGCCAAGTGCTTTTGTGATGAATCTAAAGGAAATGTGGAGAGTGGTGACAGAAAAAAGTAAAGAAATGGAATTTAAAGTATTGACATTTTACAAGAAAAAAATGTTCCCCCTTTTGCAGTTCAAGCTGAGACTGTAACTTCTAGAATTTATTTTCCGATTTCTTTCCTGTTCTTCAGAAGTAATGCAAAGGCTAATTTACATAGCCACTGTGGCTAGTTCCGTGGGGAAAAGAGACTGACTTCTGATCTGGCATAAATGTATCATGTCTTCCTGGGCCATTAGGATGATAATTACATGGAATTCTGTAAAAGGCAGTGACTAGTCTTTGACCTGATTTGCAAGACACATGAACTCCTGTGCCTCTGAAAACTCAGATCAAATTATCAGCACTTCTGCACAGTTTGTGATAAAAGATTAAGAAGTTAAGAAGTTTGAATATTACTTTTTAGATCATATCAGTTAGGAAAAGCGGAAAAAAGTAAAATAAAGTGCTGGATCTGAGCAAATAAAAAGGTCAGCGGTTAAGTTCTGCCTTATGTACTGTGTATGCTGAAATGTCCATTGAATAAACTGAGACACAAAATACAAGAGTAGCCAATAACTGTAACATTTGCCCTTGTAGTAGAGGTCGAATGTTACTTTTTTTTCTCAAAAATGGTTTTGCAAATCTTTTTCAGAGCTGATAGATACACACCTTAGCTGGATACAAAACATTATATGAAACAGAATGACTGTGATCTTTGATCCAAGCAATCAAAATAAAAGGTAATTAGTATTTTTCTGCCTTTTCTCCAGCTGTGTGTTTTCTTAACCTTTATTTATTTTTTTAATTAAAAAAATTTTTTGAAAGATCATACCACTTTTTATTTGGCTTAAAGGCTTTTAAATCTTTTTTATTATCATTATTCCTTTTACTTCCATTTTATATATCTATATCTTGTAGATATGTCTGAAATATCTGGGGCTCGGTGGGCAGGGAAGCAGCTTTGGTTGTGCATGCTGTGTTAAAGAATATTGACATGTGCATTTGGTAGTTATCTTAGGTCATTAGAGCCTCGAGTTTGCCTGTTTATTCAAGCATGTTTTCTCAGCAGATGCACTGCTTCAGGAGTGCAGAGCAAAATTTACTTTCCCACTCCTTGCTGCAGGGCCCTTATTTCCCTGATGCATATATATGTCACATCTTCAGATGCAAAACTCCTTTTCGCATCCATGGAACAACAATGGCTGTGCAGGATTTCTAATTGGCAGAACAGTGCAGATGGGAGAATTTACTCGGTACTACAGATTTAGCGTCTCTAACAAGAATTATAAGTGAGATCCTGCAGCCTTTTAGTCTGGCAGGACTCCCATTAGACCAGAGATTAGTAGTGTGTGCACACTGACTTCACTAAACTTACTCCTTATTTACAAGCACCTGACTCAATGCCAGCTAAAGCTAAGAGGAATCCTTCCCTTGATTTCACTAGATAAAGCTCTAAATGAGGAGAGTCACATCACGTCCAAATTTGGCCTCTTTATGAGCATGGTTTGAGCAAGAGCTGCAAAATTAGACCCATTTGTGTAATTCTCAGTTTTCATTTACTGACTCTAGCATTTAAATTTGTTAATCAAGGAGGACACAGTGTAGAGACTTAATTTATAGTCATTTAGGAATTATGGCTTTGTCATGTGCATAGACTCAAGATTTTTCATCCTCGGCCTGAAAGTGAGCCAGAGTAATACTTTTACTTTTGCCAGTTACCATATTCCTAGTAAAAATGCTATCAGATAGCCTTTAAAAACAGCAATTGGCAGCCACTATTTTTAACTAGCTAGGCTAAACTATATACACAAGAACTGCAGTTCCCACTGACTTCCCTATTGCTATGGGTTAGGCAATGTGTCTTCCATCATTAAACCCTTATTTTTCCCTGGGATTTATGTACTCATCCATAGAGAGCTGTTGTTCGTATAGAAGCTGGGCTGATGAGAGTTTTGCAAGTCAGAGGTGTTGCAAATGTCCAGGAGCATTGTTTTGGCTGGTCTTGCAGATAGTTGCTTTTCCAGAAACTTACACACAAGCTTTTAGTACCGATTTAAAAAGAGAACATTTAAACAGGAGAACATTCAGTTCTGGAGACTTTTTCTCACGTGGCAGCAGATCCTCTTGCTGGTGTAATTTGTCTTAGCTCCAGTGATTTCTGTAGAGCTACAACAATTTGAACCAGCTGAGTCTCTGATCCCTCCTGTATAAAACAGACTTGGGCTTCTTAAAGCACCATACACACCTCAAAAAAGATTTGTTTTTAATCATTACTAATGACCATGAATTGTGTCCCATACAGATTTGGGCTCTGTTAAGGTCAAACAAATAGTGAATTCATCTTCCTCAGCACCCCTGCAGGGAAGGTGAAAATGATCAACCCCACTGGGCAGATCAGTAACTAAGTAAGACGAGGTTATGCAGCCTGCCCAAGGTCACACAGAAAGACTATGACAGTGCCCATGATAAACTCCAGATACCAGAGATTTGGGCAAATACGCTAAATACCAGCCCTTCCTATAGGTTATGGATCCATGATTTCCAGATCTGCACAATGA